>NC_068410.1:905325-925283 GCF_023724105.1 Carassius gibelio | reverse complement strand
CCTTGTGATCATAATGCAAATATTAAAATATATTAAAAAGAATATACACAATCTGTTAAATATCCATAATCAAATAAATATAAATAAAAATTAAAAAAATTGTACAGGTACACTTAAAAAAAATTTGTTGTAGAATTTATTTTGAAACAATTTCCACTCAGAATTAATTTTAAATAAAAATTAGCTCACATTGTTTTTTTTTATTTTTTATTTATTTTTTTATTTTTTATTATTATTATTATTTATAATGTATATCAGTGCTTTAAGTGGGTAGGTAGGCACCAGTACTCAGTACCGCCACTTCCAAATATAGCTCTTGAGCGTACCACCACCTCTCCGTGCTACCAGAACTTTCATTTGGACATCTGTTTTAATAGAGCTTTTAATCCTTTGCCTTCACTGTCGCTTTTCAGAACGCCCTTCATAATGCACGCTTCCTAATTCTTCCTGGTTCAGAGCGTGATCGCGAATCATTTGAGTCAGTTCGGGAGTTCAATGCGGGTTCGCGAATCATTTGAGTCAGTTTGGGGATCGCAAATCATTTGAATCAGTTCGGGAGCTCGGAGCTGCTTCGCGGATCATTTGAATCAATTCGAGAGTTCGGAGCGGGTTCGCGA
Source organism: Carassius gibelio (assembly GCF_023724105.1). NCBI lineage: Eukaryota > Metazoa > Chordata > Actinopteri > Cypriniformes > Cyprinidae > Carassius > Carassius gibelio. The sequence goes on along the minus strand of NC_068410.1, from coordinate 924,666 downwards.
ATCATTTGAGTCAGTTCGAGAGTTCGTATAGGGTTGGCGAATCATTTGAATCAGTTCGGGAGTTCGGAGCTGCTTCGCGGATCATTTGAATCAATTCGAGAGTTCGGAGCGGGTTCGCGAATCATTTGAGTCAGTTCGGGAGTTCGGAACGGCTTCGCGGATCATTGAGTCAGTTTGGGGATCGCAAATCATTTGAATCAATTCGGGAGTTCGGAGCGGCTTCGCGGATCATTTGAATCAATTCGAGAGTTCGTATAGAGTTGGCGAATCATTTGAGTCTGTTCGGGGAACGCGAATCATTTGAATCAGTTCGGGAGTTCGGAGCTGGTTCGCGAATCATTTGAGTCAGTTTGGAAGTTTGAAATCAGTAATGCAGTGGCTCTTTCTGAGGGTATTTTTTCAAAATCCTTTTGCACATTTTATTTATGTTCAGTAGTTCTTTCTAGCTCAAGCAAATCCACAAACTAATAAAAGGATTTATTATTAAGGTTGCCTGTTGACTGCTGTGTATAAAAGCCCTTCAATATAGTTGTTGTTACCTCAGGGGATGAGGGGAATCATCAAAAAATGGCTATAATAGAGTACCGGCACCTCTTTTGGGCCACTTAAAGCACTGATGTATATATTATTTATGTATATTAATCTAAATATTATATATATATATATATATATATATATATATATATATATATATATATATATATTTATATTTATATTTATATATATATTAATATTTAAATTAGATTTCGTTTTAATGTAACTTTTAGTAATTTTATTAAGCGCTTTTGTCATTTGAGGGTTTAAAAAAAAAACATTTAGCCTATTATTATTATAAACAAATAATTATGAACAAAAAGGATAAAAACTAAAATAAAATTGTCTTGTAAAACATGCTCCTCTAATCTTTCTATCAATATTTGGATGCTGGAACAAAAAGGCAAGAGTTTTCTCTGTGTCTAATTGCAAATACTCGAGCAGTATTAAGATCTAAATCTCTGCTGCTGTTTATGCATTTATACAGTTGACTTTATTCCCTTTCTGTGAGTGTGTTTGATTCTGGAGTCTGTTGATGTGTGAATCTCTCAGTGTGACTCCAGTGGAAATGATGCTTTACGAGGAAGCGCAGAAGTGTTTTTAGCTCAAACAGGGCTTTATGGAGCGCAGAATCTCACCCTCCAGAAAGAGCCAAACGGGGAAGTTTGTTCTTCTGTGGCGAAGGCAAAGAGCAAAGTTAGTCCTCATCCTCCCACTGGTGAATGAGAATGGAAACAGACGCTCCCGCTGTCTTCCTGCGTCATCACCGCCGGTCCGTATCCATGGCAACCTCGCCTCCCCATCGCTGCTTCTCGTTCGACCCGAATCAAAAGGCTGAGAAATCTTTTGACACTTGAGATGGTTTCTGCAGGACACAAAACCATCAGCGCTTGCCTCCTTCTCCTCACTCTCCTCTCCTCTCGGGTGCTGCTAAAAATAAAGGTTTCCATCGGCTCTCGATTCGATGATTTTAAGGGTTTAAAAAAGTTTTTAGTGTTTCATCAGAAGTTCTTCAGCACTTACTGTAGAAATCAGCTTGATAACGCTTTTAGTTTTAAATGAGCATGACGTGATGCTCATAATCAGATCTTTTGATTTGTTCATCAAAGAGAAAAAAAATATTCAAATGAGATGAAGCTAGAGTTTAACTTGATGCTCTAAAATTGGTGTAATAAAATATTATTAATTAAAGCTATATGGACATATTTAAATAATAATATTAATGATAAAAGCACAAAATTAAAATGAAACTAAAAATATAAGATTTTTTTTAATACATATAATTTTAATGTTAATATTATAGAATTTTCATTGATGAAGTATTTCTGAATTATACAAATACACAGAAAATACTGGTGCACAGACAATTGTTTAATTACAAACAAAACATTGAATTAAACACAAAAGACTGAAATAATTGAATTAATAAAAAATGTATGAATTCTTATAATTTATTATCATAGCACACAATAATATTTTGTAATTACCTTTAATTTTATTTATTTTCAGAATTAATTAAGTTCAGTTTACATTTTGGAAATGTTTAGAACTTTTGTCATTTGTAATGTTATTTATATACAAATATATATTTTTTAATTTGTTACAATTTTTTATTTCAGTTTTAAGTTTTCAATCTAATATTTATATTTTATTTTTAATTAACAAAGATTATAGTTAATAGTTTATTTAAAGTATTTATAATAGTTTTGTTACTTTTATTTGTTTTTATAATATATGTGTGTGTGTGTGTGTGTGTTATCAAGCTGAGAGCTGCACATATGTACAACCATACAAAGGATTATGGGTAATGTAGTGAATGCAGTTCTTTAAATCATATTTTATTCAATAATTTTATCATTGTGGTGGTGTTCATGTGTGTTTGTCATGTTTATATGATATAATGACATGTGGGCAGTGTTGTAAACTAATCTGGGATATTGTGGTTAACTAAAACTTAAACCTTTATTAAAAATAATAAAAATAAATATTGGTACTTAATAATAAAAATCCATATATTATTTTTATTTTGTTTAACTTGATGTATTAAAATAACTAAAACTTAAATAAAATTAATAAAAAAAAATAGAGAGATTTTATTTAAAAGATCAGCAATAAAGTCACAAAATATATATAAAGAAATCCATATTAAAATGGAAAAAACAAAATGTGTCTTAAACAACTAATTTCATAAAAAAAGAGAAATAAATCAAATGAGATGAAGCATGTTTCATTTGAACATTTCACAGTTATTCAAATATAGACAGATTATTTAATAAAAATATTTATATTATTTCAGCAACATTTCTTATTTTCATCTAGTTTAGCATAATTGATATATGTTCTAAACGTATTTAAAATATAAAACAACTTAAAACATTTAAAACATTTGTAAAATGTCAAAAGTAATTATAAGCACTTATATAGTGACAAAAACACACAACGAAATTACTAAATCTTTAATTAAAAATAATATGAAAATGAAAATAAAACAGCTATGATAGTGTCTCGGTTATATTACAATGACAGGGTAACTGCATTTAAATCTGTAGATATGAATATGTACAGAAACTTTATATTTCCCCGGTGAATTAACAGATGTTGCTGTTCTCAGTCATGAAATGCACATGAATCTGAATAATGAAGGAGGTTGAAGTGTGTGTGTTTGGCTGTGAGATGCAGAGAGACTGATCTTTCTTTCGTTAAACACTGAAAGTGACGCAGGATTTCCTATCGCTCGTCTGCGGATGCGCTCGTATTGTTTCGGCTCGTTTGCTCACTGACATCAACAGGAAACACAAATCCTGAGCCGGACTCATGCTGAGAGGAGCTGTGTGTGTGTGTGTGTGTGTGTGTGTGTCAGTGACCTAAAATATACTAAAACCTAAAATATACTGTATGCACATGAAGCTGCACAAAAAGAGTTTTTCTATATAGTTTATTGTTCTATAAATCTCATAACAAAAATAAATCTGATTTAATTCAATATTAAGTTTTGTATTTTTTTAACCTAGGATAAAATGCGTTTTTTTTTTTTTTTTTTTGTTGATAAAATTACACAAATAGAATTTGCTACGTAAATCTTAAAATATACATTAAATATTTGTACAATTTACCAATCTCATAACGAAATTAAATAAGGTTCAATTAAATTTTAAATGTTTGTTAATTTTAACCAAAAACTAAAATGTATTAAGATTTATTAATTAAGCCATACAAATATTATAACACAATTTCAGACCTCCAATTAAATTTAAAGTGTTTGTTTATTTTAACTAAAAAAATACACAAATATGAAATTGACCTTGTTAATCTTAAGTTTGCATTAAATTTGCTATGTAAATATTAAATTTGTCTAACAAAGTTTGTTGTTATACCAAACTCAAACTCAAGTCAATTAAAAAAGAAAAAAAGAAATGAAAAAAAATTATAAAATGCAGTATTTATTAATTTAGCTTTTATTAATTTTAAACTACACAAACATGATATTTTGTTGTTGTATCAGACATAAATACCTTTACTTATTTAAACATAATCCTGATTCCAAAATAACTGTATAATTTGTGAAATTGTTTTTTTTTTCAGGCAATAACTGTTCAGTCAAACACACACACACACACACACAAACAAACGTGTGTGTAATGTCACAGAGCACACTTGTGTTTCATGGTTGCTAGGGTGATTGTTGGCGGTTGCTAGGTGGTTCTGGATGGTTGTTTGCTCATAAGAGCTTGTCCTCAATTCTGTCTGATATTCCGCTTTGTGCACAAAACTGAAGTATTTACTGCTGTCTGATGAGATCTCTCTCTCTCTCTCTCTCTGTGTGTGTGTGTGTGTGTGTGTGTGTGTCTCTGACCTTCCTTCTGCTCCATCTGAAGGTAAGAGCTCATTGTTTGTTTGTCTGATGCACGTCACCTGCTTTGGTTCTTCACCGCTCACAGACAGAACGAGAGACAAGACAGAGATTAATAGCATTAATTATTCATTATTTTATATATTAATTTTAGTACTTTGAGTTGAATTCAAAGAAAATGAGAAATGATGCCTTGGAAAAACCTACTGAAATATAATGAAATCGTTTTAGTTTTAGTTAGAAATAAAAGCATACTGCAGGCGTGTAGTTTGACATCACGAACAGAGTTTCATGAAAGTCTCTGAGACACAAATGAGACGTCATGATTTACTTCAGCGACTGTCAAACTGTGTGTAGCTTCAGCTGAGATCCCTGGAAAACTCTCCTCTCTGAAGTTCACACTGACTCTGACTGAAGAGAGCAGCCTGCCATCATTACTGCAGTCTGTCTGTCACACACACACACACACACACACAGACACACAGAGCAGTGTGTTTGTGTGCATGAAGCTCTCAATCACATACAGTCAAACCCCTTCACTAACAGACAAACCTTCCACAGACAACACTCAGCAATCAGAATTAGCCAAACGAGGTTATGCTTTAGATCTAATCACATCAACAGGTAGAAAATATTACAATAACTGTGAGAACCCTGCGGAAACGAGTTGAATCTGTCAGTCCGGTGACATTTGAAGACAATCAGTTGATTAAATAAAATAAAATGCATGCTGTTTGTTTTATTAAATTCAATAGATGCGTGGACGGGTTTAAGACTCTGATCTTCAGGTTTGTTCTGGTTATTTTCCACTGATCTGTGCTGTCAAACAGAAGGTTCTTGTTGCTGATCTCTGTTATTTAGTGTTTCGACTGATGGTGAATCGCTTCGTTTGTGACGAATCGCTGTGGATCAAAGCATCAGGTGAATTAATAAATGTATAAATGCAAGAATCGTCTCTCACAGAACTTGCAGAGAGCAGGAAAAATAGTCATTCCTGCTCTCATTCATTTGCAGGAGAACAGATGGGATTTAGTTTTGCTCTGTCCGTCTGATTCAGAGCAAAACACGAGGAAAGACAATATTCCTCCGGAGAGTGTTTTCAGGGTTTATTCCAGAAGATCCGGTGCAGAGCAGCGCTCTGTTATTCTGTGAGGGTTTACCGTGGTAATTTATGGTTTGCCGGTGTGATGTTTCCTCTCTTCAGCGGGATTTATATCACAGCGTTCTCCAGATGCCAGAGACAGAATGAGATACTGCCGGCCTTACGAACACACCGTCTGCTTATTTTCTCTCTTTCTCTTTTGACGTTTCTGTATATCTGGAGTTTTTACAGAGGTTGTGCTTGCAGCAGATAGTTCGGTGGAAATACCACGGTACTTTGATAAATATACCATTCCTGAAGCCCAAACGGTGGATCAGGGGAAGGTCATGGGTTTGATTCCCAGGGAGAGCAATAATCAGATCTGATCCCGGAGCAATTTTGTGAAATTGAGAGCTATGCATCATCTGAAGCTGAATAAATGAGCTTTCAATTGATATGAGGTTTGTTCGGAGGATAATATTTGGAATATTTGAAAATCTGGAATCTGAGGGAGCAAAAACATCGAAATATTGAGAAAATCATCTTTAAAGTTTTCCAAATGAAGTTATAAGCAATGCATATTACTAATCAAAAATTAAGTTTTGATATATTTACACTATGAATTAAAAAAAAAAACTTTTCATGGAACATTAATTTGATTTTTTGGCATAAAAAACAAATGTATAATTTTGACCCAAACAATGTATTGTTGTCTATTGCTATAAATATACCTCTGCTATCCTGCTTTATATATAATATAATATAATATAATATAATATAATATAATATAATATAATATAATATAATATAATATAATATAATATAATATAATATAATATAATATTCCCTGCTTTTGTATAAAATATAAAATATAAATATATATATAGTAAATACCATGAATACATTTTAAAATACTTTTTTTGGCTTAAAAGAAAAATTGATGCTAAATTTTATTAAAAAAATTATTACATTTTATAAAACTGCTATTAAGTCACTACAACTTATTTAACCTTGAATGCAATTTAAGTCGCTTTAAAGAAAAGTGCCTGCCCACTGCATGAATGTAAAAATAAACACAACATATAAATATACAAAATATTTTGATGATATAAAATATTATTTTAAATATAAATACCATAAAACTGAATTATATACTGAATTTATCTGAAAAAGTTACTACAGCTTATTTAGAAAAATAAAATAACAGACATTTGGGGTTAAATTTCAAACAATATTAAGTTAATGTAATGACCAGTATTATTACTGTGTGTCATCAGAACTCATCGAAACAATGTTTGAAACTTAGAATCAATAAACAGAATTGTGTAGATAATAACAAAATGTAGATAATAACAAAATAGAATTTTAAACTTGCCACCATGCATTTGAGTTGTGGTAGCTGCGACTGAGTTATACCAAGTCAATATTTATGCGCTTCAGATATTACTGTAGTGCTACATTCCCAGAGAAGCGTGGTGTCTGGGGCTGGTTTTTGTTAGAGCAGCATCTGTTGGTGATGATGACTCGCTCCTTCACTGCGTCTGTGGTCGGCTCCAGCAGGTGAAAAGGAAAGTGTGTGTGTGTGTGTGTGAAGAATCAGCAGAGTCTCCTCAACAAACACATCTTCAGGATAAATACAGCGGCGTTCGTTCTGCAGCTCGCTTCAGTGTGTGTGTGTTTGCCAGACAGTGTGTTTTCATCTCCACGAACACAGCAAGGTCACTTTTAGCCCAAAGAGCACACGCGCACACGCACACACACACGCGCACACACACACACACACACACAAACACACACAAACACACACATGCACACACACGCACACGTGCGCGCACACACACACACACACACACACACACACACACACACACACACACACACAGGCTCGTCCATTATCTCAGTCAAAAGATGTTTTCTTATCTGCGTTTTTCTCCCCAGTGGTGAGCATCAGTCTTTAGAGGTACACAGTTCATCTGTGTGTGTGTGTGTGTGTGTGTGTGTGTGTTTTGTCCTTCCAATTAGCTTAAAAGCTAGAAGTCAATGATGGTAGTAACAACCTTTCACACACACACACACACTGTCCTTGAGGATTTTGTTGGGTTGCTGTAATGTTTTTGTGAGATTGATGATGATGATGTCATCTTTTTGTGGAGGATGTGCGTGTGTGTGTGTGTGTGTGTGTGTGTGTGTGTGTGTGCGTGTGTGTGTGTGTGTGTGTGTGTGTGTGTGTGTGTGTGTGTGTGTGTGTGTGAGAGAGAGAGAGAGAGACTCTAATGTCACATATTGGAGTTAAAGTAACATCTCTACTGTGTAAAGTGACACCCTTCAGAGTGAAACATAAATCAATGAGAAACCTTTTAGTAATTGTATTATTTAAAAAAAACTATTTCAGTTTTAATAATTTTGGTAATTTAAATGTATCTAATTTCACTTCTAATTTTAATAAATTTAGTTTTTCAATTTAAACATTTTATTTAAGTTTTAGTAATTTTAGTACGTCAAATTAAACGTACTTCAGTTTTAGTAATTTTAGAATTTAAATGTATTTCAGTTGTCTTTTCAGTTTTATTTGTAATTTCATTATTTTGAACTTATTTCATTTCAATTTCATTACTTTAAAAAATCTATGTCAGTTTTAGTAATTTTGGCACTTTAAATGTATCTAATTTAATTTAAACTTATTTCAGTTTCCTTTCTAGAAAATGTAGCACATAAAAACTCAAGTTAAACTTATTTAGTTTAGTCATTTTATTACATAGTTTTATTTTAACGGCTTACACACATTTACATATATTTTATGCCTTTTTTCCAAACTTTCCTCTGATCAATACAGAGAGATTATCTACCAAAGAGAAATCATTTGATGAGTTTCATACACGTTTGATTCTCGCCCCAGTAATTATACTGTATTAGTAAGAAAGAACACACAGGTCTTTGTGGAAACATGTTTCACAGCAGAAGTCTTTAGTGACTGTGTAGTTGTCTTGTTAAACATCCAGTCAGTCACTAATGTGTAATTCAAACCGATTCAACAAAATTCATAGACTGAAATCAAATCACTTGATTGAGCTGCTTCGTTTGTGTGTATCTTTGTATTATTCTGCAGATCCCAGCATTTGTATCTCATCACACTGAACTCATTCCTGTGTAAAATATCATTTGTTTTGTCAGACGTGCTGCAGGAATCACTGCATTCAGATTTGCTTCGGAAGCTGCAGACGTGTTAACTCACTCACACCTTTACTGAGAGAGACTCTCGCTATGAGATCAGCCACACGTGTGTGTGTGTGTGTGTGTGTGTGTGTGTGTGTGCGCACCTGTACAAGAGCATAGAAACTTTCACCTTCCAGCACCACAAAACTGCTTCATTGCCATAGTGATGAAAGGCACAGAAAGAAAAAGTTTTTAACCACCCACACGAACTAAAACCACCCACACTGACTGACGAGATCTCTCTCTCTCTCTCTCTCTCTCTCTCTCGATCAACAGCATCACACACAGTACTACACACATCTATCTATCTATCTATCTATCTATCTATCTATCTATCTATCTATCTATCTATCTATCTATCTATCTATCTATCTATCTAAATTAAGATTTTGTTCATCAAGGCTGCATTAAACTGATCAAAAGTGACAGTAAAGACATTTGCTACAATGTTACACAAATGCTACAAAAATGTTTAAATGTTCCAAAAGATTTCTATGTCAAATAAATGCTCTTTTGAACTTTCTATTCATCTGTGAATCCTAAAAAAAATGGTTTGAGAGCGAAATGTCATTCATACAACATTCATGGAATGTTTGACTAATGTTTTTTTTTTTTTTTTTTTGATGTTACTAGTTCGGAATTTTCAGAGCACATTCAAAAGTAACGTTCCCATAACGCTTGCAAAATGATACAATGTAATGTTTCCTTAACATTCCCATAACCAAGAGAGAAGTTTCTATTCATCAATAAAATGTATCACGGTTTCCACAAAAACATTATGTGTTCAACATTGATAATAATCTTCATGTTTCTTGAGCAGTAAATCATCATATAATTCTGATTTCTGAAGATCATGTGACACTGAAGACTGGAGGAATGATGCTGAAAATACAGCGGAGCATCACAGAAATACATTACACTTTAACACAGATTCACACAGAAAACTTAATATTTAGGTTATTTCTACTGTATTTTTGATCAAATAAATGCAGCACTGGTGAGCAGAAGAGACTCTTTCAGGTCTGTCTGTGTTTTCAGTTCTTTGTCAGTCTTTCGTTCACATTCTCTTCACGTCTGCGCTCTCATTTATCAGAGATTGAATTCTGCTCTGTCATTCCAGAACAATTTAGATACGCTGTTAAGCTTAATTGAAATATCCTTTCTCTGTTTCTCTGTGACTCTCTCTCTCTCTCTCTCTCTCTGTCTCTCTCTCTCTCTCTGTCTCTCTGTCTTTTCACACTTTTAACGCTGCACACTTTCAGATTTCTCAGAGCAATTTCAGAGAAACTTTGTAAGATCCAATTATGTATTGTTTCTCTGGGTGTTTTTGTCTGTTCTGCTCTCAGGATCTGTCCGTTTCTCGCTCTTTTCATTAATTAGCGTTTGTTCAGTTTTCTCTAACGAGAGGCAAAGGTTTCACTGTGCTCGCGTCATGGCCTTCATCGCCATGGAAACTACACATTACATACCTGCTTCGACGCGCTATTTTCACACCAGAACTTATGGAGGCTTTCAGCAGTTTGCTTTTCTTTCTGTGATGCATTTCATGAACCGGCAGTCACACACACACACACACACACCTGAGGGCTGCTGCGGGACAGACAGACGCAGATTGACAGATGAAGAGAGACAGGTGTATTAGTGTGTGTAATGGAGGGAGAATCGGATGATGGATGTCTCACTTTCGCTTATTCTCTTCTTTAAGTGAAGGAACACACACACACACACACACACAATATACATTCTGTAAAATTTGCATTTGTATTATTTGCATTAAAGCAAATGTCAGTCTTTGACCTTTCTTTGTACATGTGATATTTTCAAACGCTGTGTGATTGTGTGTGTTTGTGACAGATGGAGAAATGTCTTTGTTTCGTATTCTTGGCTTTTCATCTAAAATGTTTGGCTTTAATACAAATTATAATATAAGTTTGTGTTTATACTCTAGATTGTTTCTAATGTGTTTATCGTTTCTCAGAATCTTTATCTGTCCTTCAAAATCCCTAAAGTATGTACTGTGCAGTACAGTTATTTATTCAGACATTGTCTTGACACAAAACAACTTTCAATGTGTGTTTCAAGGTGATTCGTGCCGTACGTCAGTGGAGCTCTTTTATAGTGAGACACATTATTCTACAGCCGCAGGATATCAGAACATGAGAGAAAGAAAAGAGAGAAGAATAATATTTATAATATGTCTCTTAATATGTATGGTATATGTGCAAAGTATGTAAGTCAGATTTATTATGTAGCCTAGGCTGTATTTTTGTTTTTATGATAAGATTGCAGTGGTTGTAGTTTGATGTAACAAGAAATACTAATGTACTTTAACAGTGTCATAATCAGGCTGTCCAACAGTAATATCAGTACTTTTGGCTGTAGTTTATTGTCATCAGAATTCAGGTGTACTTTAAAAGTGTCAGTAGTTCGACTGTAGTTTGTTGTCATCAGATTCCAGGTTTACTTTAAAAGTGTCAGTAGTTCGACTGTAGTTTAATCTCAGAAATCCAGGTGTACTTTAAAAGTGTCAGTAGTTCGACTGTAGTTTAATCTCAGAAATCCAGGTGTACTTTAAATGTGTCAGTAGTTTGACTGTAGTTTAATCTCAGAAATCCAGGTGTACTTTAAAAGTGTCAGTAGTTCGACTGTAGTTTAATCTCAGAAATCCAGGTGTACTTTAAAAGTGTCAGTAGTTCGACTGTAGTTTAATCTCAGAAATCCAGGTGTACTTTAAAAGTGTCAGTAGTTCGACTGTAGTTTATTGTCATCAGAATCCAGGTGTACTTGAAAAGTGTCAGTAGTTCGACTGTAGTTTAATCTCAGAAATCCAGGTGTACTTTAAAAGTGTCAGTAGTTCGACTGTAATTTAATCTCAGAAATCCAGGTGTACTTTAAAAGTGTCAGTAGTTCGACTGTAGTTTAATCTCAGAAATCCAGGTGTACTTTAAAAGTGTCAGTAGTTCGACTGTAGTTTAATCTCAGAAATCCAGGTGTACTTTAAATGTGTCAGTAGTTCGACTGTAGTTTAATCTCAGAAATCCAGGTGTACTTTAAAAGTGTCAGTAGTTCAACTGTAGTTTATTGCCATCAGAATCCAGGTGTACTTTAAAAGTGTCAGTAGTTCGACTGTAGTTTAATCTCAGAAATCCAGGTGTACTTTAAAAGTGTCAGTAATTCGACTGTAGTTTAATCTCAGAAATCCAGGTGTACTTTAAAAGTGTCAGTAGTTCGACTGTAGTTTAATCTCAGAAATCCAGGTGTACTTTAAAAGTGTCAGTAATTCGACTGTAGTTTAATCTCAGAAATCCAGGTGTACTTTAAAAGTGTCAGTAGTTCAACTGTAGTTTATTGCCATCAGAATCCAGGTGTACTTTAAAAGTGTCAGTAGTTCGACTGTAGTTTAATCTCAGAAATCCAGGTGTACTTTAAAAGTGTCAGTTGTTCAACTGTAGTTTATTGCCATCAGAATCCAGGTGTACTTTAAAAGTCTCAGTAGTTCGACTGTAGTTTAATCTCAGAAATCCAGGTGTACTTTAAAAGTGTCAGTAATTCGACTGTAGTTTAATCTCAGAAATCCAGGTGTACTTTAAAAGTGTCAGTAGTTTGACTGTAGTTTAATCTCAGAAATCCAGGTGTACTTTAAAAGTGTCAGTAGTTCGACTGTAGTTTATTGCCATCAGAATCCAGGTGTACTTTAAAAGTGTCAGTAGTTCGACTGTAGTTTAATCTCAGAAATCCAGGTGTACTTTAAAAGTGTCAGTAGTTCGACTATAGTTTAATCTCAGAAATCCAGGTGTACTTTAAAAGTGTCAGTAGTTTGACTGTAGTTTATTGCCATCAGAATCCAGGTGTACTTTAAAAGTGTCAGTAGTTCGACTGTAGTTTAATCTCAGAAATCCAGGTGTACTTTAAAAGTGTCAGTAGTTCGACTGTAATTTAATCTCAGAAATCCAGGTGTACTTTAAAAGTGTCAGTAGTTCGACTGTAGTTTATTGCCATCAGAATCCAGGTGTACTTTAAAAGTGTCAGTAGTTCGACTGTAGTTTAATCTCAGAAATCCAGGTGTACTTTAAAAGTGTCAGTAGTTCGACTGTAGTTTAATCTCAGAAATCCAGGTGTACTTTAAAAGTGTCAGTAGTTCAACTGTAGTTTAATCTCAGAAATCCAGGTGTACTTTAAATGTGTCAGTAGTTCGACTGTAATTTAATCTCAGAAATCCAGGTGTACTTTAAAAGTGTCAGTAGTTCGACTGTAGTTTATTGCCATCAGAATCCATGTGTACTTTAAAAATGTCAGTAGTTCGACTGTAGTTTAATCTCAGAAATCCAGGTGTACTTTAAAAGTGTCAGTAGTTCGACTGTAGTTTAATTTCAGAAATCCAGGTGTACTTTAAAAGTGTCAGTAGTTTGATTGTAGTTTAATCTCATCAGAATAATGTCATCATAAATCATCACTCATTGTTCCATGTGTAGTTTACCATGTCGGTAGTCGGGCTGTAGTTGAACATGTCAGTATCTGGACTGTGCCTGATTGGTGTCAGTAGTGCGTCTGTAGATTGGTCTGGCTGTATTCTACAGTGCATGTGTCTCCAGTGTTTCTATGGCGACTGGGGAGGCAGCGCTGTTGGAATAACAACCAGAACCGCTGAACATCGACCGACCGCAGCGAACAACCACCAAAACTGCACTGTTAGAACAGAAGAAAGCAATACAGTTAGTGAAGCTGATAGCATCACGAATAGCATTGGTATATTTGTAGCAATAGCCAACAATACACTGTATGGGATAAAATTATAAATTTTTCTTTTTTGCCAAAAATCATTAGGATATTAAGTAAAGATCTTGTTCCATGAAGATATTCTGTAAATATCCTACTGTACAGATATCAAAAAAGTCATTTTTGATTAGTAATATGCATTGCTAAAAACTTCATTTGGACAACTTTAAAGCGATTTTGCACCCTCAGTTGGAGATTTTCAAATAGTTGTGTCTCAAACCATAAATCAATGGAAAGCTTATTTATTCAGCTTTCAGAAAAATGACTCTTATGGCTGGTTTTGTGGTCCTGGGTCTCATGTATATTACACATTTATATTACTATATTGTATTGTATGTTGTTTTTGCTTTTTAACACTTTATAGCACATCAGACAGAGCACATCATGGGTCTGGAACTGAGGCTCTTGTCCATGCAAAATCATGATTTGAGTATGTACCGTACATATAAACGGGGCTTGTTTGCTGTGCTGTGTGTGTGTGTATTATTCTAATCTGTGTGTGTGGGTTGTGTAGGCACAAAAAAAACTGTGATTAGCACGCTCTCTCTCTCTCTCTCTCTCTCTCTCTCTGTCTATCTCTCTCCTTCACTCTGTTTGTTAGGGTATAAAAATACATGCTGTTGTCAGGTGTTTTATGAGAAATGTTGCACATGATTGGAGCAGCCGTACGCAATAGATTACAGATGAGAAATATGATTCTGATGAAAAGCGCTTTATGTTTTCTCTGAGCAATTACACACAAGCACATTTCCTTGCTTCTCATTATTATATCCGGTCATTTTACAGGATAAAGGGAAATGCAGACTCCTGAGACTGCGTGTGTGTGTGTGTGTGTCACAAGTGCATGCATGAGTGTGATGTGATTGTGTGTGTGTGTGTGTGTGTGTGTGTGTGTGTGTTTGTTTGCTCTTTCCTTTGACATTTCTGTAATGTAAATGAGTTAGAAAGGTTAATCAACTCAGCTGGACTTAATAATGGACCTCCAGTATTGAACACACACACACACACACACACACACACACACATCTATCCTCATATGTGCACTTTAGATTATTTACACTCCTGCATTAGCCATCAAGAGTAAGACAAATGTTAACCAGCTATTCTGGTTTTCATCATCTCAGCGGCCATAATCGTCCTCTTACTGCTTTATTTGCATGTGTCTTTATGATTCCCTCTTCCACCCTTTCATCTCGTCGTCCTTTTCATCCTTTATTCCTCTTCTCTCTGGACCGGACTCCCCTCACTCTCTCCTCCTGTCACAAACACCGTTAATCCACCACTTATGAGGGATTTTCCGCAGCAGGGAATCTGGCAACCCCATGCCCTGTAATTTTGAGCACCGTGCTACTGCTTTTCTGAGATCAGCTTCGTTTTCTGACCTGCTTCAGATAATGGCCACTTGAGACCTGCGGATCTGATTTATTTTTTTTATTTTTTTTACAGTGCTGTTAAAACCAGAACCATTAGACTAGTGGAGATGAAAATGCTTGACCAAATGCTGTTTGTGTGTTACAGTGTCAAGGGGATGATTGAGATATCATTAAAGCAGATGTGTCAGGACTTTTATAGTTAGCTATTATTAAACCATAAAACAACATGTTTATTTCTTAAAATTAAAGGTGCAATAGGAGATCTTGGAAAATGCTAACATTAGCCTGTTAGCACTGAAATTTAACGCCCCACCCTCCCTGCAATCGCTGTCCAAAGCCACGCCCCCCGAATGCATTTATTGCACCTTTAACGTAAACTGAAATCAATCAAATGGACAAAAAACTGGAAGTGATTTTATTTCAGCTAGTCACCAGTGAAACATTGCTCATTTTCATTTAGTTTAACTTCATATAATATAAGGTGAATAAAAACTATATAGCTATATAAAAAAGAAAAACAAAATTACTTAAATTAACATGGTAAAAATAAATATAGGACCTTAACCTTCAAATAGTGTGCTAAATATTTATTTAAAATATTTAATATTCATTATATGTTGGATTGACCTATGTATATAGTATAATAATATATTGTTACATTTTGTTTGTGCATTATTAGGTTTAATATTGTACTGTTTATTTAACCTTTAAAATGAAAATAGGATAAGTAGATTATGTTTGTATAATAACTGTATAATCTGATAAACACAATTCATTTGGAAACGAATGATAATGTCAGTTTTCAGCCGCAGAAACAGGAGGGTGTTTATGGGACCCTGAGGCTTTCAGTATCTTATGAGTCTCATATTAAATTTAAAGCCTGAATCATGTTTTAATAATGTCTGGTTGACAAAGTGCTTGCTGAGAAAGAGAGATCTGAAAATGAGAGCAGCAAAGCAGACAGAACGAGAGATCTGAGCTCCAGAAAATCCTGACAGTAAATCCTGACGGTGACCTTCATCTGATTTACGGCTCGCGATCATTTCTCATCCGTGAGTCACAGCATGTTTAATATGCTGAAACTGATCAGACCAATCAGACGAGCTGGAATCGTTTCACACAAACATCAGCCTCGTGCCTCGTCTCTCTCTAGAAAATGCTCTTTCTGTTTTTAAGTTCGTTTGTAATGTTTGAACAGTAACTCATCACATGTTCTGTCGTTCAGGGAGAATATTCGCAGTTTGATGCATGAGTGTAATATATATGCTAATTTAATGTACGTACACTTTATCACACATATGTGGAAATTGGAATTCAGCTTTAAAAATTAATAATTCTCATTATTCATGCATGACATTTCAAACAGATGTTGTAACAGGTTGAGAAAATTTTTCTTTTCTTTTTTTAATTAAATTATAAAATGATTAATTTAATGAAATATAATATTAAGTATATATATATATATATATATATATATATTGAATAATATATGAAGTATTAGAATATATTTATTATTCATACAAATATAGCACTATATATTAAGTGTATTATACGACACTTCAGTACTTTAAAATGCATTGTATTTGCATATTTCTAGTAAAGTGTTGGATTTTCTTCTGCTGTGTTGTTAATATCTGGCTGATATTTTAAGCGGCAGGATTTATGAAGCGCTCCTGTATTTAAATGTTAAAGGTCTCACTGTGCTCCTGTTTTTTTATGCTTTTGCTTAATTTGAAAAGCTTAAGTAAGGCAACTTGAGCTCTGCCCCAGAGGACTGTGGGTAATAAAGCTCTTAGACCGCAGTCTGAGATCAGTGTCGTCTTAAACTCCCATCATGCTCTGCGGCGGAGAGATTGATCCTGCATCTGGAAGAAAGGAAAGTTATTTAGCGTCAGACGCTGGATTAAAAAGATTAGAGGGATTTTATTTTAGAGAATACTGGAATATAAACACACTCATATACCATTAGTAAACATTCTTCACCTTTAGAAAACACACTCAAGGCAAAACACAACAGGGGAAAAAACTTAAAGATATCAGCATACTTCTCCTGCTAATTTATTACGTTTTTTTGTATTACAAGTGTATGGAAATGTTATGGAATGATACAATTATTTAAATAAGGCAGTTTCAAATTAAATGTGCTCTAATTTGCATAAATGATCAGAGAATACATCTGAAGGCTTTTTTTGATTTTGTTAACATATTAGAGTTAAAAGCTTTTACTGTTGGGATTTTGGTCTTTTTATTACAAAAATTGTTTCCTGTCAGCAGAAAAAAGGAAGAAAAACAAGCATATTTTTTAGGAATAAAATGTTGTATAAATCAGTGTGAATGATATATGAAGAAACCCTTCTACAAATATCATCAGAATATCACTCAAATTTTACTCAAATATCACTCAAATGATTCGCGAACCCGATTCGCGATCCCCATAACTGACTCAAATGATTCGCGAAGCCGCTATGAACTCCCGAACTGATTCAAATGATTTGCGATCCGCAAACTGACTCAAATGATTCGCGAACCCGCTTTGAACTCCCAAACTGATTCAAATGATTCGCGATCCCCATAACTGACTCAAATGATTCGCGATCCCGCTCCGAACTCCCGAACTGATTCAAATGATTTGCGATCCGCAAACTGACTCAAATGATTCGCGAACCCGCTTTGAACTCCCAAACTGATTCAAATGGTTTGCGATCCCGCTACGAACTCCCAAACTGACTCAAATGATTCGCGAACCCGCTTTGAACTCCCAAACTGATTCAAATGGTTTGCGATCCCGCTCCGAACTCCCGAACTGATTCAAATGATTCGCGATCCCCAAACTGACTCAAATGATTCGCGAACCCGCTTTGAACTCCCGAACTGATTCAAATGATTCGCGATCCCCAAACTGACTCAAATGATTCGCGAACCCGCTTTGAACTCCCAAACTGACTCAAATGATTCGCGAACCCGATTCGCGATCCCCATAACTGACTCAAATGATTCGCGATCCAGTTATGAACTCCCGAACTGACTCAAATGATTCATGAACCCCAAACTCTAATAATTTACAAAGTATTAATATACTGTAATATTTTTGTTGTTGTTATAAAAAACAGACCTAAGCCATCGATAGCATTTAAAATGGCTTAAAATGCATTATATAAAAAAATAATGAGGCAATAATGATTGGTTAATAATAACACTGTTAAAATACATAATGTAGGCTAATAATAAATAAACTATTTATGTACATGTTATTACAAATGGCATGTGATTGCTGCTGTCACACTTACAGGACAATCAAATCCTTGTTTAGGCTACTGACCAAACATTTCATTCAAATCTTCACTAAATCTTTCATTTTTGGACACCTTTTTGCTATAGATGACACAGGCTTTAGAATTTCTTCAACAAAAAACGTGCACATCACAACCCTTACAAAAATAAACCATGGTTTTATCAAAGTAAAACTGCTTAGTTTCCTTTTGCATGATTTCTGAATGCTTGAGACTATAAAATAAATTAGAGTCATAATAAAGTTATAGCCACAGGTAAATGTCGAGAGCTACAATTGTGATTTGTAAATAATACAATTTATTCATTTAGTTTTTTATTTGATTAAAGTTATTTTTTCACCCCTATAGTAGGTGTTTTTTCCATCATCATATTTGAGGAAGGGGGGCACAACAATAAATCCTGCTTATGGGAACCCTTAAGGTGTTGTTATACACGTCTCTGGGAATGTGTGCTCTACTACACACACACACACACACACACACACACACACGTCTGCCATATGTTGCCACCCCTCAAAAATTCCTGTCCCCTTCTCGCCACCCCATCAATATTTCTCTAGATCCGCTCCTGATTGTAATTGAAACCTGAAGGCACAAATATAGTGCAAGTGTAATAAAATTATTAATAATTTTGGATGCACTGGATTATATTTGGATTTCTTTCCAAAAAGAACAAAATGCATGAAAAAAAACTATGTTTTTGCCTGTGGCGTCTTTCTTCAAGTCCATGAACACATGTGCTTACAGCTACACACGCTTGATTTCACGACTCATTGCGTTACTTTATGTGTCAGCGTGCAAACTAATAATGCAACACATATGCATGTTGCCTTCTCAGCATTGCTGCAAGGCTCCCTACAGCAGCCTTAGCAGAAACATGTGCTCTTAATTTCCCCTTTCAGATCAAAAACCTTCATAGCAGAGAAGTTTAAATCAGAGAGAAAGAGGAACAAGTAAAGATGGAGGGATGTGAACATGTCACAGGGGCTGATGGGGTTTGATGATAAAAGTCTCTCGGAGGCTCTTGACATTTCTAACACAGAGCGAGCGGATGGACGGATATCAGTGGCAGAGATCCCTGTGATGCCCTGAAGGAGAGACGCGACGCTGGGATGAATGAGTCTGAGAGAGAAACAGCAGTTTAAAAATACAGTGATTAGTTATAGCAGAACCTCAGATGCACACCGTCATCTTTATATTTGAGGCAGTTGGCATGTTATGCAT
>NC_068410.1:900325-902825 GCF_023724105.1 Carassius gibelio | reverse complement strand
GCTCCGCTGTATTTTCAGCATCATTCCTCCAGTCTTCAGTGTCACATGATCTTCAGAAATCAGAATAATATGATGATTTACTGCTCAAGAAACATTTCTGATTATTATCAATGTTGAACACAGTCGTGCTGCTCAATATATTTGTGGAAACTGTGATGCATTTTATTTTTCAGGATTCACAGATCAATAGAAAGTTCAAAAGAACATTATTTATTTGAAATAGAAATCTTTCGTAACATTATAAATGTCTTTACTGTCACTTCTCATCTATTTAATGTATCTATGATGAATAATAAAGTAATTTCACTAACTCATAAACAAACAAATAAACAAACAAACACACAATAAATCACTGACTCCAAAGTTTTAAATGGTTTGTTATGTTATGAAAACTTGTTTCGGCTATTGGATAAAAAATACATACATAAATAAAATAAAATAAAATAAAAACAATTTAGACTTTTTTTGTAAATAAGACATTTAAACTTGAAAAACATAATTTATTTTATTAAATTGTTTATTTTGTACCAGGAATTAATTTTTTACTATTATACATTTTCTTTATTAATAAAAATAAAAATGTCCAATTTTAAAATATGTAAATTTCAAATTAATAGTATGTTACTGCTATTATTGCTATTCATCATGAAAACGACTCATCAGTGTAATATACCAACTCTTCACAGCGTTTTAGCCAAATATTTATTACATTCGTTTTGGAGAACAAGATGCTCTGGAAGATGAAGAGTCTCCAAGACAAACACAGAGTCTCTTCAGACTTTATTCTGCTGATTGATTTGATATCTAGTTTTTCTCAAAGATCTAATACAGTGTTTGCAGTTTTCAAAAAGCATGTTTTCTGTGTTCAACACACCCTTTGTTCTTCCACAAAAACCACTCAGACGTGAGCAGCGTCTCCCTCCAGGTCAATAAAACAGGTTTCCCCCGTGTGCTCAATAAGAGATGGAGTTTGTGCATCTCTGCACTGGAATACAAACCCACGGGAAGCACATGATGGTTTGATTTCACAGTGGAGCAATCATTCATCGCCGTCTGATCACATTCAGATGAGTGTATGGTGAGACAGCAGGGTCAAAACTCATTCGGATTCACCGCTCCAGACTTCATCAGCATTCAGAGCGTCTTTTCAGAGAGAAAATAGATTTTCCTGGAGGGTTTATTGATGTTACATTTGCTGGAGTCTCAGGAGTGTTTTGAGTGCTGAACACACACACACACACACACACACACACAATCAAGGATGCCTCAAGCAGGAGCTAACAGCATCTCACACACTTGCACTTCTATTTCATATTTATTGTTGTATTTATGAAATATTGCATGTTTAATTGAAGCATATTTTCATGTAGTTAATAGACTTCAATATTCATCAATAAATTAAGATGCTTCAGTATAATGCGTCACGAGCGTTGGAGCACATTCACTCTTTCTGTTTACCCGCGATCGTCACATATTTAATATTTAAATGCATATTATTTCATATTTAATTTTAAATGCACTTAATTAAGTTGTTTTTTTTAGGACACAAGACTCAATATCTAACTTCAGTTTGTTTATAAATGCATCTTAATATAAGAATTGTTAGATAATTTGACTAGAAACAATAAAAACTGACTATGTAAGATGAGCCTTTAATTTTTAGAGTAAATATTTAATTCTTGAAAACGACTCAAAAATAGACGTTTGTCATTATGGTATAATTGGCTTTGCCACACATTAAAGTCAAACTTGGAATAATTTGAGTTCAGTTCGCTTCACACCTAGAGCCATTTTTGTTCGGTTCTATATAAAGTCTCACTTATTAGGTTGATTTCACATGCTCCCTCAGAAGAGAGCTGCCTATGTAGACAGCGAGCAGACGCTCATTGAACAGAGGTTGAGGAATCCTGTCGAAAACTTGCCTTGACATTTCTGACAAATTAGCAGGGTTAACGAATCCATAATGCACGATATACAGTATTATCATCATATTGGAATGTAGTTGGAAAAAAAGTGTTGGGTTGTCATCCTAAAAATGCGTCACGCACACTGAATCAGGATAATTTTGTTCTCCTCTCTCTTAGATGGACCTATATTTACAGGAAATATTTGGTCCATCCATTTCTAAGATTGCGTACAGAGAGCAAGAAGATGTCCATCTCCTCTTCAATGCTTCAGAGATTCAAAGTCTATATTTAGGCCTATATTTATATTCCATCTTTTTGTATTCCACACTTTTTTTTGTCATACAGTGCTGCGAGATGAAGTGGATCGACTTGTCAGGATTTTGGTTTTCACTTGTGTCTCTGAATTGTCAAACACGTATCAAAATGTTTGTTATGGATGCAAAAAACTAAAAAAAAATTGAACACAATGCAATTTTTTTGAAGACAGACAACAGTTTCGGAGGCAGTGTTAACGTCGTTGACACAACGTGATGTCATATTTATTTTTTAAAGTGCAAGAATTTCGAACGAGAAATTCAGATGCTTAAGTGTTT
>NC_068410.1:898121-899825 GCF_023724105.1 Carassius gibelio | reverse complement strand
TTCATAGGAAATAAGTTACAGCTGGCATATAGGATAATTTAACATAAATACAAAAAAATAAAATATTTACATGTCAACTTCTAGTTTTATACACATATTCACAACTATGTACATGCATGGACTAAATGAAGTGATGAAGGTCTTCAGCTGAGGTTCTTCTCGTGCTCTTCATCCTCCTCCTCATCCTCGCTCTCTGAGTCCTCACACAGACAGATAGTGGCCTGAACCGGATAACTGCGCAGGAGGACCTCGGCGTCCAGGTACAGGTAATCGAAACAGCGAGATCTGGGCCAGAACAACCTGCAGAAATCAAGAAGAGTCCCACAGATCAGATCACATCTTACACAACACCAGGAACATTAATACAACGCTCGTTCAACATTTAAACATCATTAATAGAATGTTTCAGATGGATGTTCATCTAACGTTCTTTTGTATCAAAAGTAACATTCCCAGAACGTTTGAAAATGATCACACGGAATCTTCATCTAACGTTCTTCAAATGTTACAAGTTTCAGGAAGCGGTCAAAAGTAACATTCACGGAATGTTTCAGAATGATACAATGTAATATGTAATACAACCCCTGAAGCTTTAGAAAAGCGGAACTCACTTGACGGGGTGTGTGACCTCAGGCGCTTTCAGGAGCTGCTCAGATGATGCTCTCTCATAAGGCTGTGGAATACAGAGATCTTTAATACAGAGATCAGTTCATATCATCATCACAAGAACAGTGCGTCTAATAACAGCTGAACGCACCTTCGAAGCGTTGTTTCTGTGGATCCAGGGTCTCCAGGGTCGCGTCGCGCTGGTTTCAGAGCTGAATCCGTGCGTGAAGGGGACTTTCTCCATCGTGTCGGAGGAAAGAGAAGCTGAAGAGTAAACTCTGAACGGAATGATGCTCGGACTCGACTCTGGGGTCTTTATATAGCTGTGTGCGCGTGCTCGTGCCAAACGGTGCGCTCGCGCGTCGCGTCGCGTCAGGTGCGAGGTCACACTCCCGAACACATGGAGACTTCACACACTTCTGACAGCAGACAAACCTCGTCTCTCTTTCACACACGCGTTCTTCTGTTTTATTGAGTCCCATTATGTTGATCTGCAAACACAAGTTATATAAATAATATTCCACCGACATTTACTGAAGCAAAGGGTTAAAAAACTGCGATTAACCTCGAAACTTGAACTAGAATTAACAAAGGTGTTTGCAAATGTTTTCTTATGAATATTTTGAATGCATGCTTCATTTTGTAAGAGACGAGAGACATTTCCTGGATTTGTGTGTAAAAAAAAAGGGTTTATACTAAAAGACTTTTCATTCATATTTGTTTGTTTAAAGAGTACGAATTATATTTGCAAAGTATCAATGCATCGCTTTTATGCGTTATTTATTCAATAATTAATAATAAATACAGTTTGTGCGTTCATTGTATTGTAGCCAAGTATTCTCACGCCAGGTCATGTCTTGTTTAATTCGTAAGGAAAGACATGTTTATGGAGAAATAAAAAACTATTCAAAAGCAGCTTCACAATAATAAATAGGAAATTATGAGAATCAATGATGCAAACTTCTCAACTCTTACACAGATTCTAATAGAGTACATACGTTCGTTTAAGTTATTTGGTCTTTAATGATGTTCTCAAAAACATTATTTTAATAATATTTTAGTAGTGTTCCCATAATGTTTGCAAAGCAATTAAAAAAT
>NC_068410.1:883121-890621 GCF_023724105.1 Carassius gibelio | reverse complement strand
AAACTGTTTCAGAAATGCAATTCTAGACTCTGGGCAGCTGTGCCGCAGTTGTGTCGCCAGCAGATGGCGCTCGCGCTGCTAAAGCTCTCTGTGAGTGTGTGTGTGTGTGTGTGTGTGTGTGTGTGTGTGTGAGTGTGTGTGATGTGAAGCCATCAGGGACTCTACACACAGCCCAGCATGAAAAGTGTTTAACTAGAAGCTGAATGAAGGGACTGATCCAGTCTAGAAGCCAGATCACATCTCGTCTGACTGCTGGAATATAAACGCTTCTTAAAGGAGGTTCGGCTGAGATCTGCCCAGAGTTTGTGTTTGCTGGTGGCACAGACTCATCTGGATCACATTTCAGAAGCAGGAACCCAATATGTGCACGCGTTACGACACACTCCCAGAATGCTGAGCGCCACAAACACTCGGGAAACACATTAAAGCTGAATTATCCTCTCTTGAATGCGACTGCACAGACAGATATATGATGAGGAACGACTTTAACATCATCTTTAGAAGAACAGTTCAGGGCCAGACATTGTTAGATTCATAACGGGAACGGACTCTTATATTTACATATAGTGTGTGGGAAAGTATAAACAAATAACATCACCATAAACATACAACGGCCAAAATATCAAACACAAAGACGAGTATAAAATACAATCTAAAAAACCCTCAAATATGCAGTGCTCAGATGCAGAACAGAAGATCCACCAATCCATTTACATCACGAACATTAAACATGCTTTTATTATTGAAGCACTCATGTAGTTCATGTTTTTAGTGGATTGATGTCCAGTCGTATAGCCACCTCTCCTACGAATATCAGACTGAGGTTAGCAGCTAAACACAAACAATTCTATCTCTTTCTTATCTTTTTATAATTTAATCTGCAAAAACAAGCTTCTTAAGATGTTGAAGGTTCTTTATGGAACCATTAAGACAAAAAGGCATCATGAAGCACCTTTATTTTTAAGAGTGCATGTGTAGTTTTTCTTTATATTCCTCTGGGAGGTGTAATCATCGGAAAGCAATAACCTTTGTTAAAGATAAACCTGTTTGTCATCGAGTCAAAGCAAGTCCCCACAGACTTTGAGATTCTTTTGATGTGTTTCTCTGCTCATTAAAGCACTTAGACCCTGGCGTCAATGCCAAAGTCTAACTGTGGGTGTGGAGGCCTTGCATACATTAATAATTCAGTGTGTGTGTGTGTGTGTGTGTCGTCAGACCGCAGCCGTTACACAACAGTCGTCACACCTGTCGTGTTCTCTGTCCTCACACAGATCCACCTGCTCCTCTAACAGCAGGAGAAACGCTCACATTATTATATAACAGAGGAATCAGATGAGATTCGTTCAGAAGAGTTGATCTCTGTGGTTCAGGATCAGCCGAGGTTCTTCTGCTGAGCTGCTGGAGCATGGTAAGCTGGCACGTTTCTCTTGACTGGTCAGAATGGGTTTGTGAAGTGTGTATGTCTCGCTCTGAACAGGTCTGTACTCGAGAAGGAAAGGTGTGGGTGTGACGCTCAGGTAAATAATTAGCGTAGACCTTCTAGTTTCTCTTTCTTTACACGAGAAGCCCAGCATCAGCTCCATCTCTCCAGTGAACACACACTCTTCTCTCTGAAGACCGGCCGTGAGTCTCTCTGCATTTCTTTTAATTATGGACGAGGAGAATGAATGAATGCATGCTTGGATCTGGGCTAAATATCTTGATTACCATCATTTGCAAATAATAACACTTCTATTGGAAGCAGGTTTCACTTACGCTTTCAGCTGCACTTTTCTTTAGTTATAAAAACTTGTGAGCGTAGTTGCATGTTAGAACCTCATTTAAAGTTTGCATAAATACAAAAACTTTTACTATTTATAGCCTATTTACTATTTATCTACTACTTTTTTATCTTTTTTTTTTTTACCTTAAACATTTATTTGTACCGAACACTAAAATGTACAGTTTATTAGCTGTGACTGGAATGTTATTAAAAGATTGTAAAAATCTTTATCACAACTTTATATATTTTTTTAAATGTTAATTATTTGAATATTTATTTTAAGAACATTAAAATTTCCATTTTTTTGTCGTCATTACATTATTTAAAGCTATAAATTAAGTGTTTCTATTAACATTTTCACCCACATGTATATAAATGTTTATTGCAAGAATAAATCTATATTTTTCTTTCATGATTAGATACTTAAAGGTGATAGCAAACGCTTCCTGGAACGTTCATCGAGTACATAAGAATTTTGAGAATGTTAATCTAAGAATGTTTTTTTTTTCAACATGAACATTAAGAACGTGTTCTTTCTTTCTTTCTTTTTTTAACGAGAGGGGATTGGAGGGTGTTTTTTTGTTTGTTTGTTTTTGCAAGTGAATCTACACTAAGCATGCATCATAATGAAAAAAAAATTCAAGAGAAAGTTCAAGCGCTGTTGTGGAGTGTGTGTGTGTGTGTGTGTGTGACTCTCTTCTGGAGCTCAGAATCGCATCTGAAGGCTCTCTGAATGAGCTCTTGTTCTCTGTGTTAGACTCTCTTCATCTGATCCTCTGAAACCCAATCCAGCTCTGCCTCTGTCTCCGCGCGCTCCCGCGGCGCGCGAATAATTAACGCTCGCGCTCGTGAGAGACGCGCGTCTGATCGCTCGCGTGGATCTGGATCTTCTCGGGACTGGATCAGTAACAGCTCGTGAGTTTCTGTCAAGAGTTCGGATCTAGAACGACTGTCAGAGGTTCTGCAGAATGTCATTTTAGAACAACCTAGAAATACTTTAGAATCTTTTGCTGCGTTTTTAACTGTTCACAGTAATGAAGTGTTCAGATCAGAGAGAAAACACTTCGCTTAAGTTTATTAGACAAAAAGTCAAAGTTTGAATAATGCCTTCAGATATATATATGCATAATGTCCTCCTTAAAGGGATAGTTCACTAAAAATGTAATTTGATCATTTGTGACCCTCTCTGTGTCTGATTATCTAATTATGAGATAACAAGCATCTCAGTTTGATTTCAGTGCATTAATTTCTCTCTGATTTCAATGTCTGACACGGTCTTACTCGGTCAATATTAAAGAGGTTCCAGAGAATGTTCTTTTCCTTATGAAGGATGATTTTATGTAAAAAAACAATCCCAAAAATGACTTTGGATAAGTTTTCACAGGCTCAAACTCACATTGTCTGAAAGCTGCATGAGTTTCTTGCTCTGTTGCTCTGATAAAAAAGATACTTTGAAGAATGTTGGTAACCTAACTGTTGACGGCAGCCATTGACTGCCACTGTATATTTTCCAAACTAGGGAAGTCAGTAGCTGCTGTCATATGTTAAGCAGAATGTAATCTGTGTGTTTGGGTTGTCTGTCTTTTACTTTAATGACAGCAGTTCTTGCTTAATCAGCGTTACTCATTTACATCCATCTGTAGTCAGTGATCTAAAAATAGTGCAGAAAATTAGACATTTTTTCAGTTTTGCTTGAAAATCTTCCTTTGTTTTATTTTTTCAAAATGTATTGCTTACTCAGAAATCTCAGTTAACTAAATCAGATACCAAAACCTTTTTGGAGCTTTAAATCTCCTGAACCAATTGCTTCACAAAATGATTCACAACACTCTGCAAGAAACACTTTTACAAACCCAGTGCAAATGTTCTATTGAAAGTGGAATGTATTAAATGCAATGAACTATTCATTATTATATATGAAGTGTCTGTATGTGTTCTTTTATTCATTTTACAAACAAATGTATAAATATTTTTAAAGATCAGGTAAAAACCAGTTCAAATGGTTTTCAAAACCAACTTCTAAACGTTTTGAAACAGTTATATGTGATGTAACGAAGCCTCGTTTACTGAAATCACACGAATGATTCATGAAGCACCCATCACTGCAGACATATCCACCAATGGGCTGAAGATTGTTTTTCTTGTCTCATTGGCAGATATCTTTGCTTGTTTTAAACAAAAACTAACATTTAGATTTTTTTTCCCAGAATTTTTTTTTTTTACCTTTAAAGTAAATGCATCTTGATTCAACCATTTTTAGATATTACTAAGAAAATACTGAGAAAGAAAATAATGTAGCAGATATAAAAACAACACTGCAAAAAAAAATATAATAATAATTCTTTAGAATTTTTGTCGTTTTCTATTTTCTTGAAGCAAGATGCATTAATTTAGGAATACTATGTGATTCTTTTTTTCATAAAACAAAATTTTGCAGATTTTTTTCAGAAAACAAGATTTAATGTCTTAAGTCATTTTACTTGCTAAATAAATGCATCTTGCTTCAGGAATGTTCAGATATTTATAAAAAAAAAATAAAATAAAAAAAAACTAGAGAAATAACTAAGCAAGAAAATAATTTTTTTGTAGTATATGCATCAAACAAATAATAATCTAACATTGCTCTTTAATTTTTGCCCTCTAGTGAGTGTTCCAGATAAGACTCTCAGTGTGTGTGTGTGTGTGTGTGTGTGTGTGTGTGTGTGTCTGTGTGTGTGTGTGTGTGTGTGTGTGCTCTTGTTTTTGTATCATATCAGGACACAACTCTGTATAATGACATGGGTATGACACAGGTATTACAAGGAGAGGGTGACTTATGAGGACATAACCCATGTCCCCATTTTTCAAAACACTTATAAATCATACAGAATGAGTTTTTTTGAGAAAGTAAAAATGCACAAAGTTTCCTGTGAGGGTTAGGGTTAGGTGTAGGGTTGGTGAAGAGAGATAGAATATACAGTTTCTACAGAATAAAAACCATTACACCTATGGGATGAACACACTTTACACAAAAACAAACGTGTGTGTGTGTGTGTGTGTTTGCAGGCTGAGAGTCCACAGGAGCAGAGCCCAGGGGTGTTGAGTCGCATCGGGAGCTGGCTGTCCTGGGGTTGGGGCAGAAATGACCCCACCTCCCAAACACAACAAGAAGAGGACCACAGAGAAACCAGAGCAGACGAGACAGACAGTCCCTCACGAGGCGAGACGAGCCCAGCCCTCGAGCGGAATGCCAAACATCTGAGACTCCAACGCAGTCCGTCGATTGAGAGGAGAAGGTCACCTGATCTCTGTGACCAAATGGGCCGGAGGAGATCTAGCAGGAAGAGGCGGAGCTCCCACGGAGATGGGGGCGGGGCTAAATCCCCAACCAGTCCTCAACCTGAAAGCCCTGAAGCAACCAGTTTGACCGGCGGCCCGCGGATGACATGCGCCGACTCAGCTTTTGAGGAGACGCCAGACAGCCTTCCTGAAACCCCTGGAGCAGAAGCGCCAAACTCAGGGAACCGTGAAGATGTCTCCCAAACACACCTGAGCGAAGACGCAGATGTGGATTCACTCGCCCGAGCAGCGCTGGTTTATACAGATATGGATGAGGAACGTGTGGTGAGGCTGACGGAGAGCGCCGAATCCAAGCGCAGGAGCATCAAGGTGTCTCACAGCGAGGTGGTCTTCCCTAAAAAGCTCTTGGTCGCCTCGGAGGAACAGAGGGAAGACCAAAATATGACTCGTAAAGACACCGAACGGCTGAGATCTGATGGAAGAGCCAGGTGAATTATACCTGTTTAACCTGTTCGCAGCTGTGCTTACAGGAATAACAAACTCAATTCTGCCATTTGGTTTGATTTGTGAGCTTTTAAAGCTGAAGTTGCTGTTTGGGTTTGGATTTAAGTCGTGGGAGACGAAACATCAGTGAGAAATACACTGCAAAAAAAGATTTCTCTCGTTTTCTAGTATAAATATCTAAATGTTCTTGAATCAAGATGCATTTATTTGACAAGTAGAATGACTTATGATTCAATATTTTGTTAGTTTATGCTCAAAACACACAAAAATCTGCTATTGGGGCAAGAAAAGATATCTTAATTCAAAGGCTGAACACGATCATTTTTCTTACCCCATTGGGAGATATTTTTGCTTGGTTTGAACTTACAAAAGATTTTGTTTTTCTTAAAGCAAGAAATTGCATCTTGATTCAAGAATTTTTAGACATTTATACTAGAAAACAAGAGAAAATCTTTTTTTTTTTTGCAGTGTTTCAAAGCAAACTGTTGAATGTGCTTCATCTGAACATGGGATATCTTTCTTAAAGATCATCAGGACTAAACATCATGCGTCATATTGTGAAATATGCTCTCTCACAGGTCATTATCAGGTGTTTGTCATTCCTCTGGGCTGTAAAGTCATAGATTATCTGATCTGGTTCAAACAATAAAAGAGGCTTTTTCATAACAATTAAGTATTTACATAGTTAAATGCCAGTTTTTCTTGATGTCAGCCTTGCATTTTTCTACTGTATGCACCAGAAGCTCTTAAAGCAACAGTTCATCTAAAAACCAGGAGGAGATATTTTGAAGGATATTTCTTTTCCATTCAGTGCAAGTGATTTTTAATGCATGGTTTCTACAGGTCTGAAAAAGTCTTAACTCACACTTCCACAAACCAAACGCATTAAAAGGTCTTGAATTGGAGCAGACCATTTTTTGCAGTGCATTTATGATAATAAGTTATTTGCTGATAGCTTTCCCCTTACACAAGCATATATTACTTAAGAAGATTGCACTAGAGTCATAACGTTTATGATGCATTTTTATGCTATTCTTGCTTTTTGTAGCTTAACAGTAATCTCTCATTCACTTCAAAGAATCAGGAATCAGCTTGTAATCTTGTTTTGTAGCTTTTGAAATTTTATCTTGCAGTTCATACTAGTCACTTTCAATGAATGCTAATGAAGAAGGGCAATTGACTTTCTTAATGTATTTATGGCTTGCTTCAAGCAGAGAGAAAGAACTGAAGATTGCAAACAAGGAAGAGCAAAGAAAGAGGAAAGATAATGAGTCAAAAGCTAATGAAGGGAGTAGATACTAATGTGAAAAGTGTGAACTTGACATTCGACCCAGTTTTGACCTTTATTCTTTATTTTACAGATATCCAGAGGACAGAGCGGATGGCACCAATGTGAAGTCCAAAGGCCGAATCGCAGACAAGATCAGTCTGTTTGAGAGAGGAGACACCAATGCAGTCAGCAGCTCCACAAACCTGCGTCACCTGGATATTTCTCCAGCTCGAAATGTGGCCAGTCGTCTTTTCACAGAACGTGCCGGAGCCCGGTCCAGTTCTGCACCTCCAAACCAGACGGTTAAAGAGAGGGCGATGAATTTTAATGCAGGACGGAAGGGGGGAGATAATCTGACTTTGCCGTCTGGTCATACGCTGAGCGAAGGACATTCAAAAATGGCTGAAATATCGCAATCTGAACGTTTTGAAAAATCTACAGCAAAGACAGATACCAGCGGAGAGCCAAAGGTTAAATCCAAACCTCATTTAAACATAGATCAAACAGACTCCAAATCCCACAATGCAACACAAAGCACAAGTGACTCAAACATTGGGAATAAAGAGCTGGATTCTCCGCCAATGGTTTCATCACCTACTGATGAGACACCAGAGGTGAAATCACCAAACCAGACCAGCTCACGATCTAAAAAGCGTCGGGGCAAAGATCCACGGAGCCCCACCAA
>NC_068410.1:863195-882621 GCF_023724105.1 Carassius gibelio | reverse complement strand
TTTTTTTTTTCCGTTTTTTTTCCCCTCTTTGCTCCCACACTTTCTTTTTTTGCTTCTCTTGTAGCCTCGTTGCAAAATTACAGCCTGTTATTGATGACTAAAGCACAGTTTTAAAGCCAATGTTACCCCTGGGTCACCCTCCTTTAGTTAAATCTATCTATCATGTACACACACTGACAGTGTGACTTGCCAGAAGCAGAAGTTTTGAAGCGAACGAGCGACTGCACTCGACTTACAAACCACAAACCTCAGTGGAAGAAACACCTATGAGTACACAGAAGAACAAGGTAATGATTAAAGCAAAGCCAGGAACTCTTAGAAAAGGAGAGACACCTCAAAACCTCATACAGCCTGAGGCTCATGTACTTACAATGATCTCTAACAGCTCAAATCTCTGCCAACGCTTTCCAATTGCCTGTCCTCGTGAACTCATTTCACAAACAGTGAAGACAATCGCTCCTGTTTTTCCTTTCCCCCTCGACTTCTCTTTGTTGGAGGGACCCTGCTGAAATGAGATTACTGTGGTTGGTGTTGGTGGATTTTGCCTACAGGGGGCCAGGGTTTGTGAGAGAAGACACAAGGAGAAAGACGGAGATGCCAGGGGAAGGCGAGCACAATCGCTTTCCTGCACCGTGTAGTACCGATTGGACACGGCCCTTTGTAAGTGGGCAGAAATGACGACTCATAGAGAATCCGGTACTATTACACTTTTACAATCAAGCAGACCGACTCGCCGCAAATGGTTTCGACACAATATCAAGATGTCTTCATTTGCCTCCAGTCCCTGAAACCAATCCAGAAACACTCCATAGTACCTTCATAAATAAGCAAAAGCACAAATAACACAGATAACATGAATTATTCAATGTTCTACCGGCAATACAGAGAGGCAACCTAACAGACTTTGACAGAGGACTCAAGATACACAAGTGGGTGGGGGAAAAGTAATAAAGATTCAAATAACCTTGCTTAGGCTACAATCAGCTCAGCTAAGCCAAAAGATGTTGTGTTTTTTACCGACTACTGACAAGTACTGTATGAGACTTTAAATTAGTGCCATGTAGCACCCTGAATTTTTAAAAGGCTGTATGTGTGTAGTGCGGCAGGCCATGCATCAATCCAATAAGGCTGCACTAGTCTCCCTCAGCACTTTTAAATCACTTAGTGTTGCTCCATCCCATTATGTCTCCTATATGTGCTATTCATAAAGGATATATCAAAGAAGTCTGATGCAAACTCCCTGCTGGATCGGGAGCCTCCTGAAGGTGCTCGCATTATGATCTACAGCCTGGTTACTAAAGGCAACCTTTTGGCTTTCAGGCTTAAAACTCTCACAAGCGATGATGTAATGAGGGTGACACAGAGATATATGGTCAAGCTAAATGGGTCCTGTATTAAAATCAAATGAGCTCATGTCTGAATGATGGGGTGGTCTCCTTTTCAGTGGTTGTCAAGAGTTTGGCTCCGCTGGAAGTAAAAGCACAGACACAGGCTATCGTTCATTGTTAGACATTGCATTGGAGTTGGGAATTGCGCTGGAGTGGTTTAGATCTTATTTGTCTGACAGAAGTTTCTCAGTCCACCTTGGGGATTTTGTGTCATCCTCTGCATCTCTCTTGTGTGGAGTCCCTCAGGGTCCCATCCTTGGACCTATCTTGTTTTCATTATATCTACTTCGGTTAGGGTTCATTTTTAGGAAATACGGCATCTCGTGTCACTGTTATGCAAAAGATACACAACATTATCTCCCTTTGGATCGAAAAGATGCAAACTCTATAGCCCCACTTCTGGTCTGTCTCGAGGAGGACCTGGATGGCTTCAAATTTTTTAAAGTTCAATGAAGAAAAAAGAGAAGTCATGATATTTACACCTTGCGACATATGTGACCCCCTTGATGTAGAGTTGAGTGTTATAAAATCATATAATACCTGGTTGTTATAATGGACAGTGACATTAAACTGGATAAACTAATTAATTCAGTAGTTAAATCTAATTGTTTTTATTTATTTTTTTATATATTTTTTTTAGTTGAGTCAAGTCTTTTTTGTCTTTCAATAATTTTGTAGAGGTTATACATGCTTTTATCCCGAACTGTCTAGACTATTGTAATGGTCTCTATGTAGGTATCAATCATGTTTCCCTTAAATGGTTACAGATGTTCCAAAATGCTGCTGCTCATCTGTTAACAGGAACATGCAAGCATGAATAAATAACATCCCTACTGGCTTCTATTCATTGGCTTCCTGTTAGTTATAAAATTTATTTTAAGGTTTAAGTTTTAGTTTATATGTAATTAAATGGACTGGCACCAAGTTACCTTATGATTTATTACAACCACATAATCCATCAAGAGCACTTAGGTCAGCTGACAGTTTACTCTTGGTTGTACCTCGAACAAGGTTGAAAATCAGGGGTGACCGGGCTTTTGCTGTCGCAGCCCCACGGCTTTGGAATAATTTGCCCCCTATATGTTTGGCAGTCCCAGACACTTGCTGTTTTTAAATCCAGTCTTACAACGTATTCTTATACTCTGGCATTTAACTCAGTATGAGAGCTGTTTTAAGTGTTTTGTTAGGATTGATATCTGTTATTTTTTGTTACGTGTAAATTTGTATTATTTTGAATCTGCTTGTACAGCACTTGAATGTTTGTTTTATAAGTGCTCTATAAATAAACTTTGATTTGATTAGAAAGATGTTTACATATAGGCATCTTTATAAATGTGAAATTATTATGAATCCTTTTATATATATATATATATATATATATATATATATATATATATATATATATATATATATATATATATATATATATATATAAACATTTTTTTAGTGAATAGTTGGCCTTTGATTTGATTCGAAAGATGTTTACATATAGGCATCTTTAAAAATGTGAAATTATTATGAATTCTTTTATATATATATATATATATATATATATATATATATATATATATATATATATATATATATATATATATATATATATGTATATATATATATGTATATATATATATATATATATATATATATATATATATATATATATATATATATATATATATAAATTTTTAGTGAATAGTTTACTGTATAATTTACTGTACATGTACTCAATACTTGGTAGGGGCTCCTTCTGCTTTAATTATTGCCTCAATTCAGTATGCCATGGAGGTGATCATTTTGTGGCAATGCTGAGGTGGTATGGAGGGCCAGGTTTATTTGACAGTGGCCTTCAGCTCATCTGCATTTTTTGGAAGTGTGGGCAGGTGCCAAATCCTGCTGGAAAATTAAATCTGCATCAAAAAGCTGGTCAGCAGAAGGAAACATGAAGTGCTCCAAAATTTCTTGGGAAACGGGTGCAGTGACTTTGGTTTTCAAAAAACACAATGGACCAACACTAGCAGATGACACTGCACCCCAAATCATCACAGACTGTGTAAACTTAACACTGGACTTGGGCTATAAACTTCGCCACCATTCCTCCAGACTATAGGACCTTGGTTTACAAATGAAATACAAAACTTGCTCTCATCTGAAAAGAGGACTTTGGACAGTCCAGTTCTTCTTCTCCTTAGCCCAGGTAAGACACCTCTGACTCTGTCTGTGGTTCAGGAGTGGCTTAACAAGAGGAATAGAAAACTGTAGACAAATTCCTTGACACATCTGTATGCCTTGACCCCAGCCTCATTATATTCCTTGTGAAGTTCACTCAAATTCTTCAATCAATTTTACATTTACATTTACATTTAATCATTTAGCAGATGCTTTTATCCAAAGGGACTTACAAATGAGAACAATAGAAACAGTCAGGTAAACAAGAGAACAACAACAGTAAGTGCCATGACAAGTCTCAGTTAGTCTTGTACAGAACGCATAGCCAGTTTTTTTTTTTTTTTTTTTTTTTTTTTTTAATGAAAGACAAGAAAAGGAAAAGTGCTAGTATTAGTTGGTTAAGTGCTGGCGAAAAAGATGAGTCTTTAGATGTTTCTTGAAAATGAGTAAAGACTCCACCAGAATGGGCACAGTCCATGAAAAGGAAAAGGAGAGTGATTTAGAACTTTTTTGGGATGAGACCACAAGGCGCCGTTCATTTGCAGAGCACAAACTTATGGAGGGAACATAAGATTTAAACAGTGAGTTTAGGTATGTTGGTTGCGTGCCAGTGGTCATCTTGTAGGCAAGCATTTGTACCTTGAACCTGATGCGAACGGCGACAGGTAGCTAGTGTAACCTGATGAGGAGAGGAGTAACGTGACCTTTTTTTGGCTCATTGAAGACAACCCTCGCTGCTGCATTCTGGATAAATTGCAGAGGCTTTATAGTACATGCAGGAAGGCCCGCCAGGAGAGCATTACAATAGTCCAGTCTGGAGAGAATAGGTCTCTAAAGTTTTTTAACATGTACAATATGTACTTATGTCTATGAAAAAAAAAAGCCATGTTCTAGAACCACAGTTTACATACAAATACCCCTGATTAGTAATGAAATAATGACATAATCTTCATCTCTCTCACCACGATTTTCACCCATGATATATCTCTGCTGTCTTTCCATGACAAGAATATGTAAATAGTTTCAACTTGTTTGATAATTGTATAGTTTGAAGTCAGACTGTCACCTCTGCATTCAATGTGCTAACTAGCTGCACGTATGCTTGCGTTGGGCTTCCCAGTTTAGACTGGGTCATGACTAATTATGGTGGCATTGTTTGACCATTTGCCATTTTTATTATATTGCTGTGGATTTTTTCTGTCAAGTTTAGCAATTAACATTCTTGTCTTGTGATGTCAGGGTAAGTCTGTTCCTCTTTTCAAAGTTATCTGTTGATTGTTACTCTCGTCATGTTTTTCAGGCAGCAGTTGCTGACAGTCTGTGTGTGGCATTCATGTTGGCTTTTCTCCCATAGTTTTTATGTGTAAATCAAGTGACACACTGTGATAGACTGTTGGTTCTGGGGGATTTTAACATACATGTCTGCTGCCCCTGTACACCTATGGTTAAAAAGTTTAGTGCATCTCTTCTTCTACTCATAATATAGACCATACACTAGATCATATTTTGACTTATGGTCTTTCTGTAAACATATGAAGTACTCAATGCTGGTATTTCTGATCACTCTTCTGAATTATTTGAACCTGTAGTCTCATATGTTCATTCTATCCTCTCTCAGCCTGTATTAAGGCCTCGTGTTTTCACACCAAAACTGCACTGAAATTCTCAAAATTTTACGTAATGTTTTTTTTTTTTGCAAATCGTGAAGTCTCTTTGTCACCTGATATGAACATTGATCAGCTGGTCCTTATTTTCAACTCTGCTTGCTCTACTGTATTGAATAATGTTGCTTCGCTAAAGCCTAGGGGGCGACAGGCTAGATCTAATCCTCAACCCTGGCTAAATGCTCCTACCTATGCGGATAGACAAGGGTACAGGAGGGCTGAACACAGATGTAAAAAGCAGTCGGCCTTGCTTAAAGTTATGACTGATCTTTTGTCGTCCATCGATTCGGGGTCATCTGCCATTCTGATATTGTTAGATTTGAGTGCAGCCTTCGACACTATCAACCATGGCATCCTTTTGAATTGACTCAAATATGAAGTAGGGGTTTAAGGCATGGAATTACAATGGTTCACATCTTATTTAAAAATAACTATTTTAGTAAATATGGGGTTGTTCACCTCACTTTCTATACCCATCGCTTATGGTGTTCCACAGGGCTCTTGGCCCTTTATTGTTCTTGCTATACATGCTTACTCTAGGCTCTTTCTCCAGAAATATAATATTAACTATCATTGCTATACTGATGACCTCCAACTTTACCTTCCAATCAAACTTGAAAATTATTCTTATTTACAACATCTTCTATCACGTTTTGCACTCAATAGTTGAGGTAGGTTCCCTTAGTCATACCTAACAACACCATGTAAAAAAATCTAGGGGTCTATTTTGATCCATTGCTACAATTTGGCATGCACCCTTCTTTTTGTATACAAGGCATTGCAAAAGTCAGCCCCAGATTATATCTGTGATCTTATCCAGCCATATACAACCTCCAGGTCATTAAGATCTTGGAACCAGCTTCTTTTATCTGTCCCTCATTCTCTCTGTAAATCCAAAAGTGACCAAGCTTTCGCCATTGCTGCCCCGAACTCTGGAACAGTTTACCCCTCGTTACCAGGCCGTCTCCATCACTCTGTGTTTTTAAATCAAGTTTAAAGACTAATTTTTCACACCCTTGCATTTAAGTGATGCTGTGTACAGTACTTTTGATGTTTGTTTTTGTGTATATATATATATATATATATATATATATATATATATATATATATATATACACACCTATTATCATTTTATTTATTTTTATTTTTATTTTAATCATAATTTAATTGTGTTCTTTGTTGCTTCTTATCTAACCTTGTATTGTAAATCACTTTGGACCACCGATGGTTCTTGTTAAAGTTGGGCTCTATAAATAAAGTTTGACCTTACTTGACTTGACAAGCTCTCCATTTAAAATGCCTTAAAAGAAAATAATAGATGGATGCATAATATTATAGACAAAATAAAAAGATAATACAAACTGTCTTTAACTTTTCAAAGGTTAATTAGACATTTTTAAATGATGAACTAATCTCCTGAAAGTTGTGCACAATGTTGTCTTCATTGTATAAAGGTCTATAAACTTTTTTTTTTTTACATTCCAACGCTTGCCTTAATGAAAAACGATTGAAAAGACAGTTAGTACAGTGTTTATGATTGCAGTGATCCCACTGGTGTCAATTACTGGCCAAAGGCAAAAGTTAAGAAAATCTCAAAACAAAAGAAGCCAATTACAGTTTATCAGAAATATTTCAGCCAGTTTGCATTAGAAGGGAGATTGGTGGAATATGGCCCCAGAGATAGAGAAAGAGAGAAAAAGAGAAGACAATCATAGCACGCATGCAAAATAACATGAAAGTAAACATTAAAAAAATTAGTTTCACATGGAGCATACAAATGCATGCTCATATAAAACATTATAAGGAGAATGTATCAGGATGAGTTGATTAGTTCACCCGCAGTCTTATTGTCTATTGCTACAATGATAAAGTGTTAAAATTAGATCAGTGTTTGTATTTTTCAGAATTATAATCTTACACGAAGTACTGTAAAGTCGCACAAAGTAAAAATGTTTTAAACAGTACCAGTAAACAGTATTAATTTTATCTTTACTTTATGAGTACTTTTATTTTTCATTGACTTGGGAATTTCAGCAAAATAACAGTGATCTAACAATACTTATTATATGAATGTGAAAGGGCATGTTTATGCATAGTCCCAAATTATAACTGAATACAATATGGATCATAAATGCATTATCTCTTTTACTTGCTTGCTGGAAAAAAAATAAGATAAATATCCTTATCTGAACAGAACTGGTCATACTTACATTATCTGTCAAACAACTGAAGAGAGAGAGAGAGAGAGAAAAAGAAGTCATGATTAAATGGCAGTTAAGAAAATCAGTTACAATCTTAAAGTTAAAATATATAGACATTTTAAGATGCATATTACATACCTGTTGAAAGAGTGTTGACAGTATGCATGGTTGGTTGAGTTCAGCCTTTTTGAACCTTTAGCGAACCACACTTTTAAAAGTGCATATTATATGGTCTTCTGTTATTTCTAAAAATAACAAAATATTCAGAAGATTAACTGTATGGTTACATAAGTTATGCTTATCTCATTTAGAGTGAAATATATTAATTGATTTTTCAAGCTTATAACAAGTTTCCCTGCAATACAAATATTATCAAATCCTTCATTTTGGTGCCATAAAAGATAATTCACCTTCATTTCATTAATAGAGCTGTCAAAAGGACAATAACTGACTAAATTTGATCTGCTAAATTTAACTATTGACTCAAATGCCCCACTGTGTTTATCCATTCATCGCGTCACTTCTCTAAGAACATTGCCAGGGGCGAGGATGATATGGTCCACCCTTGCTCACAGATGTGTAATTGTAAGTTGAGTAACTATGGAATGATGGGTAGAAATCAATAACACTAAAAGACTTGTTTAGGCGAGGGATGCAAGATGATACCATGATACCAAAAAGAAAAAAAAGAAAAAATTCAAGAGTGCTCTTGAGACATTCTTCTGCTTCAGCTCCTTCATTGATGTGAAAGCAGGATGTCACTGACCCATACTCGCCAAGCCTCCTCCAGAGGAACACATTGTGTTTTATGTATTTGGCACAGTGTGATAATATTTCCAACGTAAAATGAGACCATTGAAGCAATTTTTTTTTTTTTTTTTAATACAACGTTACTATTTAAATCCAGTATCTTTTATTATTTTTGCATTAAATGGAAATGTTACAGTCTTGTTTGACATCTAGCACACAGGCCATTTTCTCATTGTACCTTTCTGCCTGCATATAGCTATGTGTCTGCTGCCCTCGGTAACATCCGCTTTCTTCCCAGGCACATTAGAATGGATTTGTTTTTGCTAATGGCCTGCTCTACACCTCGCCCCCACAATGTGAAGAAATGCATAAAAGCTACACCAATTCAACTTACATACTGATGCCAAATGTGGGCCACATGCTTTTCCATTTCATCCACAGTCTTCCATCAACTCTCTCTTCAATGATAAGTGCCATCCAGTTAGACTGGCAATTAGTAAAGGAAAAGGTTCGTGTGCATTTTATTTTTAGAGGAATTTGATTAAACGGTGTTGGTTTTATGAGTTTAATATACTATTCTTATGGTATTACCATATTAAATTTTTCTACAGTACAAAGTGTGTGTGTGTGTGTGTGTGTGTGTGTGTGTGTGTGTGTGTGTGTGTGTGTGTGTGTGTGTGTGTGTGTGTGTGTGATTGCCAGGGGAACGGGGGTATTGGGGTTGTAGAAACATAACAAAGGAACAAAGCTGCCCAGGGGAGTTTGTGCTGGTGTTTTAAACTATTACACGATAAGATTTGATTTGCATATTTAACTGGATGATACTTTTGGTTTAATTGTGAAGATGCTAGAGTGGCACCAGTGTGGTGATTTGTAAAGGTTTTGAAAATGTCGGATGGATCATGCATAAATCCATTTGCATTCTGGGATCATGCATAAATCCATTTGCATTCTGGGTTAAGCAAAAAAAATATAATAATAATAATAATAATAATAATAATAATAATAATAATAATAATAATAATAATTGGAAGAAGAGGGACAGAAAGAAACATTTTAATCTCTAAGCTAAAGAACTATAGATGCATCATTGCAGAGAAAAAACAGAAAGAAAAAAAACTATAGATGCATCACTGCAGAGAGAAAAAAAGCAAAGAAATAAAAAACTGTAGACCTGCACTTCAAGACAATTTTCTTTATGAATCATGAAATCATAGAAAAAAAAAAAAACAATACAAAGAGACAGCAAGTAACATTGAATTAAGAATTGAAGTGTGGAGTAGACTGAAAAAGTAAAAATAAATTAGTATTTTTATACTGTACAGTGTACTGTATTTTTTAAATATGCACTAATTATAATAATATTTGAGAATATATATACATATATATATATATATATACATATATATATATATATATATATATATATATATATATATATATATATATATATATATATATATATATATATATATATATATATATATATAATTTTTTTTTTTTTTTTTTTCTGTAATTGTAACATAAGGAGCTCCATGCAAAACCTTTGAATTCATCATGCATTTAAACTAGATTTTTAAAAGACTGGCTCAGCTCATCATTGACCTACACACATACAAAATACTTTAGATAACATTTACAGAAAATTTAGATTTTCATTTGTTTCTACAACACAGATGATCGTGAAACCTTAAATCAACCTTTGAAAGCCACACACAGTGTCAGGGTGAGGTTTCTTTATCCTTTGCATTACTCTTGGTGAAATACGGACTGTCATGCACTCAGGGCAATGTCACATGTACTGAACCAAGGCATAGATGACATGCTCATTAATGTTGTTGGAAATACTTATTTATATAAAGCCTTTAGTGTCTTTTTGCACCAGGGGTGAAAATTAATGAAAGCTTCACTTTGCGAATCAGGGCAGAAACAAATTTACACTTAGCAAAGTTCAATTTGTTGCACAACAAAAGAGGTTGCTGTGGTAAACCATTATCATAGATTATTATGCAGAATGTATCTTCCAGGGGTTTATGATCCATGCAAATGGAGGCATCAGCATATCGTTGCATATTTCTGTGCCTAATGGATGCCTACACATCTATGCGATAAAAATGATTATATTGCAAAAATGTTCCCCTCCCTCACAGCTAAGCCAACCTTTGGCACCTTGAATATTAACCCAGTGTGAGTCAGATTGGGCAGGCCTAGAAGCAGAGAGAGATCGCTGTGTGTGAGTATGTGTTTAAAGAGAAAGAGGTCGGGATGGCTGTAAAAGCAGGGGATAGGAGTGCAAATGGTGGTCCAGTAATTGCCTGTGGTGATGTTTTATGAGTGAGAGGAGGAACACTCACAAAACAAAAGCTAGTGAACTACCAGTGAACTATGCATATCTGATAAATCATAGAAGAGTTGTGTGTACAGCAAGGTTATTTACAGAAAGAAAGATGCTAAAGTTATAGTATAAATTATTTTATTGGACTGCATTTTAAGCATCTCAGCTCATCAAGTATGTGTCAGCAATAAGCTAAATTTTAAAATATATTAACATTATAGGAAAGGGTCAAGTCACAAGGGAGGAATTTATAATTAATTGTGTTTCTTTTTACAGAACAAACATGCATTCTTCAAAAAGTTTAGTTACACTGTAATA
This sequence comes from Carassius gibelio, assembly GCF_023724105.1. Taxonomy (NCBI): domain Eukaryota; kingdom Metazoa; phylum Chordata; class Actinopteri; order Cypriniformes; family Cyprinidae; genus Carassius; species Carassius gibelio. The sequence continues at coordinate 871,799 of NC_068410.1, read as the reverse complement.
AAATACATTAATAAATATGTTTTGTAAGGAATACTTGATGATGGGCCATTAAATTATTAGACAAATAATGTACACCCGAGGTGGTGATGCGGCCACAAAACTAAGCGGAGTTACTCCTAGGGTGTGCATTATTTTTCTAATAACTCAACAGCCTGAGTCAATTACTCTGCTTATACTACAGCAATATCATGTCTAAAATGTAAGCCACTTATTGCTTTACTGAACTTGTATAAAATGATTATTAAATGTGTTCATGCACCTGCAGAAAAACTGTACTCTTTGTGTGATATAGACAAGTTAACTAGGCTTACATTAAATTATATAAATATAAAAAGCATACAGAAGAATTATTGCCATCTGTGATTTAAATTGCCTGGAATATTATTTTAATAGACTAATGAATGAATGTGCGTGCACTATGTGTATGATTCGGTGATATAAACTACTTGATCACGTCAGATTGCACATCATTACAACAACACTTACCATATCATTGCAAACGATGCTGTATATCGCACACCCCTGACTCAACTTGAGTGAGACGTGCACTTGTTTGCACATGAACAATGGTGTTTTTAGGAGACTAACTTGCAAACAGCAGACCACTGATTTATCAAACCTGCTTTCCTGCAGTCTGTGATCTTCTGAATATTTGGAGTAAGTAATGTATATACTTACGGGAAATGTATCGGGGGAAAATTATACATTTTAATTAGGAAATGTAGAGGAGTAAAAGTTAAAGTTGCCTGAAATATAAAAACTCAAGTAAAATACAGATACTCCATTAAAACAATGATTATAATATAATATAATATAATATAATATAATATAATATAATATAATATAATATAATATAATATAATATAATATAATATAATATAATATATCAACTTGATATGATTTTTTCTGTCACTGTATAAGATGATATGAGGAATCATTTTTTATTATTAACAGTATGAATTGTGTTGATGATACTATAAAATAGCATTTAATCAATGTTTGTCTCAAAGCCTTCTGATAACAGACTCAGAGCTACCTGCTGTAAAAGTATATCAGCAGAGCAGAGGGTGGGTGCAAAGGACGTTTTTTTTCTCCCCGTCTGTGAGCACAGAAACATATCAGTCATTTAAATAAATGATCTCCCTCACGGTGCACAGACAGGCAGGACCCAGCGGGAGACCCTAATGTGCCTGATTGAAAATGAACAGAGCAGGAAGCTCACTACAGTGCAGAATCATAATACAATTAGCCAGGGAAGATTGCCACATTAGTCTTCCTGCCGTCATAGAGCACAGAAAGAAGGCCCTCTTTGTTTTCTCTCACTCTTCCTGTTTTATTGTTCAGATACAAGAGTCATTATTGCAGTTGGACAAGATTATTATTATTTTTTATTTTTTTTAAACGGACAGTGAGAGCAGAGCGCATACTGAAAGAGTGTATTCAGAATGACGTATGTGTATGTGTATGTGTATGAAAACATGGCTACGTGCCTCAAATGTTTGTCTGGAAGCCAATTTCATTATTAATGAGATCAAATTTGACTTGTGAAACACACCAAAGCGGTAGCAGGACTCTTTGAGGAGTTTTGAATCTTGCTTCTTCCTCTGAGACCGAGACATAAAAGATAGACTGCTGATAATCATTATTCAACCTGCTGGCACAAGCAACAAAAGTTGTTTCTCTTTTTAAAATATTTTTTCATTCATCCCCTTTTTTTTCCTGTTCACTATGAGATTTTAGTCCTTATTGGTTGAGGGTTTCTGGCTGTGAGCCAAGTATGGAAATCTTATTAACTCCAACTTCCACTGTCTGGTTATAATGGAGAAAGATCTGAATTATCTTTGTCATTGAATGAAACTTGATGAATTGTCATAAGTGAAGAAAAAGATTTAAAAAAGGCACTTTACAGTGGTGCAAGAGTGATGTGTTCATATAGTTCATATAGCATGATGGAGCTAAAAATGTTGCTTTAATCAACAACTGATGTGTTTGAAAGCTAATGGTAATTTTAATTCAAAGCTGGACATTTGTAATGTTTTCAAACTTTCACACAAGTGTTCTACCCTGCTAAGTATGAAACTAGTAAGAGAGAAAAAGCAGCATAGTGTAACACCCTCCCATGAAAAAAAAAAAAAAAAAAAAAAAAAAACACAGCCCTAAACTCCTCTGCAGCTCCCTCTTTTGGTTCCTCTGAAATGACTGCAATAGTTTGAGCACTAAACACCTCTGCAATATACACTTGTCACTGCCCACAGAAAGTATATGTACCATATATATATATTCACAATTGTTTGGGTGCAGTCTCCTACTTGATTTTTAAATGATTTTCAAACAGCTCCAACTGACGAATTGCCACCACAATCCAATAAAATAGCTATTGTGTATGTAGTATTCATACTGCAGCAGTATTTAAAAAATATTCACAGGAATATTTTATTATTTGTCTGACCGAATTAACATAGTATCATGATAGTGATAGATAGTGACAGATACTAGAACTGCAACAATAAAATTGAATTGTATAAACTCTTTTTGCAGGGTTACTTTGTTACACCAGTAGGTGGCAACAAGTGACAGTCTTTATGACAAATTTAATTAATTCATTAAATTAATTCAGCAAATTCTTTCTAAAGCATTTTACCAGGACTCTCTGGAAGAAGAGATTCTGCATCTCAATGGTAAAAGAAAGGATAAATAAGTTTAGCAAAATGAAACCTAGGAGTGAGTCATTGAATCATTCACTGTAGAGACTTATACAATCAATAATTTGTTCAGAAAAGAAACACCACTGTTTGCTGCTCTGAGATGTGCAACTGTTCTTGTTTGGCCTATGTTATTACCTTTGTCGTTGGCTGCACAAAAAAAAAATAATAAAAAAATAAAAAATAAAAATAAAAATAAAAAAAGTAACGAAATTATGCTAACACCTTGTCTACAATTTACACAGTGGCATGACATGGTGTAAAGATACATATTTACTGTTGTTCAGCAATTTCCCAATGCAGATTTCACATAGGGTTCGGTCAGTATTTATATGTGCATTTATGCATTTAGTAGATGCTTTATACAAAGCGTTTTACACAATATATAATAATAAATAATCTAACATTTAAAGGGGTGGTTGACTGTGATTTCACTTTTTTAATGTTATTTAGTGTGTAATGTTGCTGTTTGAACATAATATCTGCAAAGTTGAAGCTGAAAGTTCAGTGCAAACGGAGATATCATCTTTCAGAATTCTGGCATGTAAAAATCGATTCAAATTCTAACAATTCTAATGGATTCACAAGCTTAAAAATCAATGTTCTAAAGCAGCGGTTCTTAATAATGTTCCTCACGTCCCCCTGGTCTGCATATGCTCTGCATCTCTCTCTCTCATTCAGCTCAGTTCCAACAATGAACTGTTCCAATTATACACTTATTTTCACATAGCAATAACAAGGGCATGCAGTTGGCTTACTGTATAAAAGCTTTAATCAGGATTAAACCATATATTCAAACCTAACATAAGCAGTAGAATTTACAAATAACAGTGTGCATAAAAGTATGAGACAAAAATAAAACTAAAAAACATAGGCCTACAGTACCAATAAAAGCCATGCTTGCTCAGGTTCTGCACGATCCACTTCAGTAATATCCTCTGCTTCTCAATCGGCTCAAACTTAAGTGTTATTAATGACGCACTTGCGGTTATTTTTATTTTTGAGGGAGGGGTTTCAAAAAAGCAGGAAATGATTAGTGCGTTTTTTTTTTTTTTTTTTTTACAAAACATTAACACATGTTAGACAGCACCCCATATTGAAAAAGAACATCTGCACACTCACTTAAGCATGGGCTATTTTTTATATCTTAATATTTTTAGACAGCAATGAAAACAATTGTTATAGATGATAATGCTGTAAATAATGCCAGCTGATGATTCCCAATATTGTTATTCATTGTGCTTTTATTAGCTGGCTAGCTAAATGTGTTCTTATTAGATAGCTTAAGTGTTTCATAATTTTTACACCCATATAAATTGCATGATATCCAAAACACAGGGTGTCTATGATACTGTATTTACTCAATTCTTATTACTGGCATGGCCATTTAAACCAAGGCTACTCGATCCAGGAAAAAGCCAGCATAAATCTTTATTAATATTTTAAGAAACATTTGTCTTTTACAAACACTTTGGAGGTTTGATTTAATTTTGTGAGACTTTGACAAGAAACTCAGTATAGACTAAAATATGAAAACTGAATTATGCTGCTTGCATATAAATTTGGTTCCTTTGCTGCAGAAAATAAAAAATTATAGAATGGAAAAATAGCTGCCTCTCCAAAGGCACAATTGCCTTTGGTTTTATTTAGCCTAATTACACAGGTGTTTTGATATGACAAATGTCCATACAGGCTCCTCAACATGACTAAAAGGCATACATTATGCTAACTATATTTCCGTCTGTGTATCTCTCTGTGAAGATATCCCAGGGCCACAACCATTTTCATTATAGACCACCATTAATATTAATGTTCTTAATTGACAAGGACATTGACATATTGATGTCCTCCAGCAGTACATCTCGTCTGCAGTGTTACAAAACAAAGATCTAAAGTTCAGGGTCTTTTAGTTGAGTATTCAAATCTCAGTTGAATAAAAACATCGGTATACAGATGTTCAAGTGTTTTCATTTAATTTACATTATTTACATTACGTTTAAATTATTTACATTTTACAAGTACATTACTTAAGATCCTTTCACACTGAGATTCTGGATAATACACGGGTAATGTGTCACGGCAATTGTTCCTGGATCATTAGATTTTGGTTCATTTACACGGCCAGTGATTTCCCGGAATCTGTGCGTGCGTTCACACACAACCCGTAAAGGTCCTGTAATAATACATGACATCAGGATGTGACGTGTAATTCACGAGTCAAAAACGCTAAGCACGTTAATTTTCACTTAATCTGGTGAACGATCTCAGCTTCAATGTGGATAGTGAGGAGCTAACTGATCTCTGCTTCATTACAATTTGCACATATTTTGTCACCACAAACATTGATCTGCCTTCAAAACAACCAGTAAAAGAGTTGCACGATAACATGCGTCATCACTATGACACAGCCTTTACGGCATTGATCCTGGCTTTTGTTCGCACAGAGCTCGTTCTGCTCGTTTTGTTCAGATTGAACCCGGCAATGTTACTAGGTCCCCATTTTTCCCGGAATCAATCCCAGAACGTGTTTGTGTTCACACAGAAGGCAAACCGGCAATGTTCCGGCAATTTTCTGGGACCAACATGCAGTGTTTAAGGGGCTATATACATAGACTGCCTATAGGGAAACATCCCCTATATATATATATATATATATATATATATATATATATATATATATATATATATATATATATATATATATATATATATATATATATATATATATATATATATATATATATATATATATATATATATATATATATATTGGGATTATTATTTGCATTGGGGTTTGCATTGCATCTTCACTTTTGGATTATTTATGCAGACTCTGTCAGTTGAGGTCAAAGAACAATGCAGAATCTTTTGCAGTAATCATTATGGGAATTCATCCAAAACGTTGGCAATCTTTTGACTCACAAACTCTACTAGAACCCTTGAGATGGTGTAGACATGGTGATAATATTATATTGACACTTTTTAAGGATTTTATTTAGTTTCAGTCTTACACTTGTACAGTATTCTTTTTTAGTTTGGATTTTTTTGGACTCGTTACTACTTCAAAGAGTTGTCTTGTCAATCGTCTACACACCCTCACCTTGTTGTTTTGTTGTTGTTGTTGGTTGTGTTTTATTACACTTAATACAAATTATGATATTTTAATAAACACTGATGGTAGTCATTAAGTCCCATAATATGTGTTTTCCACACTTTATCAAACGGATAGTTCCGGTCCTTGATTCTGATTGGTTGAGACGTGTTTGAAGCGGTTGAAAATTAGACTACAAACATAGGAAAGATCACAAACAGCCTTCTGTCTGTACCATATTCATTCACATGCTTGTTTTCATCACTTGTGCTTCAATTCTCAGGCACTGACTCGTTCGCTGAATTGAACATCCAAACAGAGCTCTCACTTTTGCCGATGTCCCCAACGCCAATTCATGATTGTTCAACATCGCGCAAACTGGCACCGATGTGAGCCCGAGGAGTGGAACACACCAACCAGACTAGTCAGACTGTCGCTCGCCGTCGGCCTAACAATGGCAAATAGCCGATCATCGGCTTGGTGTGTCCCGGGCTTAAGGATACGAAGATAAATCAAAACAACTCCAATTTAGCTAAAATATTGACATCAATATTGGCATTATTATTTAAAAAAACAAAATAATCTGTATTTCTCGTCCAGCTGTTTTAATTTAAAATATTTATTTATTTTACTTTTTTTGAAAGTTCAGTAGCTTTATACAGCATGCATACACATTTCTTCCATTGTTGATGCTGCAGATATTATTCTCTATGGCATCAGGTAGAGGTCATGTATTCCCAATATTTACAATTGAAGAACAATAGTCATATTCATGAAAATATGGATATCTGCAACTAAGTAATTAAATTAATCTTGAAGTTGGCGTGACATGAAAATTAACCCAATCTGTTTTCTAAATGCATGTTTTAAATATTTGTGCAAATGTTTAATTTCTCACAATTGTAAATGTTTGTAAGATCATATTTGGACTTCTCTCTGGCGACATACACTGGACTTCTTCAATCATTCAGCACATCGAGAAATAATATCTGTCTGTCAAAACATTTATTTTATTGCAGTATTGTATTAAAGTTGAATAATTTTAAACATTAAGTGCATCTGTTCTTTTCTATTTCTATTCTTTCCTCTTATTTAATTAATGTCTATAATCAAAAAGGGAGGTTGTTGGTATATGTGCTTGAAAAGTCTGCCATTAACAACCTCTATCCTCTAACTACCAGAGAATTAAACTTTTTAATAATAATAATTGAAAAAAGAATCTGAAAATCTTTTGTATGAGAGATTTGACTGAGACTTGGTGCAGCTCTAGCATCACTGACAAATTAATTTAATGCTACAGTATATTCATTGTCTTGTTGTATTATGGGTAATGGCCAGCAATAGAAAGACCACATGAGGAGATTGGTGGCACCTAATCAAGAATGTGTGATGTACTGATGGTGAGGTATTGTCTGAGGACTATTCATCAAACTTGCATCTGATGATCAAATGCTGGCCTTTTCACCTGCCTTGGGAATTTTTCATCATTAATTTTCTTGCTATTTACATTCTACTGAGGGCCAGCGCAGACACGCCACTGGCTCACTAACACCATCATTAGACTTTAAAACCTTTCAAAATGATTTCTGTCATAGGAATTTATCCAAGGGATGCTTCTATATTAAATGGTTATATATTTTGCACATTACTACTGTACCTCAACTGTGTAAAAAGCATACTTGAGACTAAACATATGCAAAGAATATTTAAGTCAATTAATATTGAATATTTCATTGTGTCTCATTTCCAGCTGTAATTTTGTAAATTTAGAAACAAAGTGTAATATTATTTCGATGGGTGTATTTATAAAAAGGTTTAAAAAGTGCCCCATCAAACCATAGCACAACTGAATGTATTGTTTAAAATAATCATATTCATTTATTTATCATAAAGTTAAATGCTTCCAAAAAATTACAACACTGAATTCACTTAAAGCTATGCAGTAAAAGCATCAGTTTAATATAGACAGAAACAAAGTGTTCACTGTTGACTGATAGTGTATCAGTAGCAGAAAGCTTCTTCAGCTGATTATGCCTTTGCATCTAGATAGTGTTTGAATTACGGCAAGATGTGTTCAAGAGAGCAGAGACCTCCTAGTTATTCTTAAAATCAAGCTGATGGGGAGCTACCCAACTGCTCCTCGGAATGTAATTTCATTATTTATTTTATCATAGCAGAAGGTTAAAACCTCCATGATGTTGGACTAAGATCAATATTTTAAAGTAATTATTAAAACTGACAACGTTAACTACAAATAAAGAATACTGTGCTCTTTGTCATAGATTTAGTAGGTAAAGGCTCATAAACTCGGTGTGTTTTCATTTTCCGCATTTTGTTCTGTTTTGCCCTCAGCGTATCCACATATCAAACCTTGGACAATAGATTGCCTATGATGTCATTATATACCACTGAATACTGCTCTGTATTATACACTCAGACATACTTAAAGTTAAATCACTTATAAAGCATTTTACTAATTTAAATAAATAAAAAAATGTAACTACAAAATATATTAGCAGATGAAAAACTAGTCTTAGAATATCTTATTATTTGGTAAGTTTTTATTTTACTAAGGAATAGTTTACCCAAAATGAAAACTTGCAAAAAAAAAAAAAAATACTCATCCTCGGGCATCCAAGACGTAGATTAATTTGTTTCTTCATGCAAACAGATTTGGAGAAATGTAGTGTTACATCCCTTACTCACCAATGGATCCTCTGCAGTGAATGGGTGCTGTCAGATTGAGAGCCCAAACAGCTGATGAAAACCGTACAATAATCCATTGCAAGACAATTTCACTGCAAGAACCAT
>NC_068410.1:841628-862695 GCF_023724105.1 Carassius gibelio | reverse complement strand
GAGGTCCACGAGAGAGTGACTCCTCTGCACTTCTTTTGGTTGAGAAACCTCTGATTGCATTTCTTTCCGTGTTAACTTCCCTTCGCTCTGAGAAAGTGTGAGGTTTGATGTTTTGCATGAAATTTTTGGACTGCTCCACAGCATCGGTCCACATCTTTTCATGGGCAAGTCTGACCTCAACATGGTATTCTTTGAATTTCCTATGGCTGTATTTCAGCCCCTCCTCAGCATCTGTGAAACTCGCCAGCTTCACAAGACAACACCAACCCAGTGACAGTCTAACTTTTGTGATGACTTCCAACACTGGAAGTCCCAGTAGGAACTGGTAGATCTCTTCTTTGGAAACGGAGTCAGGAAATCCATAAAGTCGAAGATAGCCTGGCTTACAGGAATTGAGGTTTTCTCCACTGCTTTTTTGCTCCTTAGGTGCCATGTCATGAGTTAGACTATGTGGCGCATCCTTAATTGTTTGGTTGTCTGTTGAGGACCATTTATCATTTTCTGGAACATTTTGGTTGAAATTTTCAGGCACTTGGCCTTGATCCACTTTTTCATTTGAATGCAGTCCTTGAATGGCAGTCATTAGACTAAGCAAAAGACCTCTATTGTTGTCAGGTGGGGATGATGGCACTGTTTTAGTCTCCACTGCTGTGGACTTTGGTTTCTTTAATCGTGACTCCATTTTTCTCTTGAGTTCAGCCAGACTGCTAATATGTAATGAAACAGAAGAGCCTCTGAGGAGTTTTCCGGAGTATCGCATGGCTAGTTGGCCTTCTCTCTCCGAATTAAAAATGATAAAAGCTTCACCCATCTTGCCACCGATAATATGAACACCACCCTCAGGTATGTGCAAGCCATGGAAAAATCTTCGGATGTCTTCAGATCCCGCCTCTGTGTTTAAACCTTGCAAACGCAGAACAACTATTGTCATGGTCAGATTCTTCTTACAAACCAATGGGATCTGTTTAAAAGGAAAAAAAGCAAACTTTTGAGACCAGTTTCTATAATCTAACAAAAAAATCCACTGTAGAAACCAGTGTTTTCTCCCCTTTGTTTAAAACTTTCAAAGATGAGAAAAAACACCTCAGGAAATCCACTTCTAGTTAAACATTCGATATCAATGCGTCTTCGGAGCCTTACTTACCGTTCGTTTTTTTCTCTCTGAAAATAATACCTCAATCTAAACGGTTCCACACGACTTTTTTCTTTCCTTTCTTTTCTTTTTTTTTTTTTTTTTTTTTTTTTTTTGGTCAGAGAAACCACGCGGTAACCTCCTGAACAACACAGCTCGCGTGTCCGGCGGGAAAACGCAACTTCCTCTCAAATACTTTTACGAGCGCGCGCACGCTGCACGCCTCTGAGCTGGAACAGGAACCGGTACGTCATTCACGCGTCATCTGCACCATGGCGACGAGGACGCTGAGAGCATTTGTGTGTAGTTGTTCCATCATATTCCTGTTCAAACTAAACGTTTTTTCCTGCCAGCAGTTCTCTATATCTTTTCAGCAGCCTTCGGATTGTGGTGTGGACAGTTATTTTGATATTTCTAGCTTGTCTTGTGTAAAATGCGGGCCGAATCAAGTGAGCAGCAAATCAGGTACGCTTAGCACAGATTAGTTTCCTTTGTTTTGACCAACTAACCTGTTGACGATAGACGTTGTACAATAAACAGCAATCATTTGCTCATATATTATTGCTAATGTAACCTAGAGTGAGTAACGTTATTTAAGAGTGGGTAAATTGCATGCGCGCAGAATTCTGCATTTGCCGCTGCTCATAGCACCAAAGTAAACAAATAAATATTTCAAATGAATATAATTATAATCACGGAACTTTTATAATACACTTAATTGTAAACCAGCTTGTATGTTTATGTGTATTTCTGTTATATAGGACTGGCATGTGAGTGTCAGACAGGTTTCAGGGTGCTGGTCAGCAATGGGGCGTCCATCACGTGCCAGCAGTGTCCTGAAGCCAATCAGGTTTTGTATTAAATTTAAATTACAAATTTAAGATCTTGTATTATTAGTAATTTAGGGAACTTGTACTTTCATACATTTATATGATTACTTTCATTCATAGGTGGTCACCCAGGATGGGTATGGCTGTATCCATTGTTCTGGAAGGGTAGGGGAGAATGGCAAGTGTCAGTGTCCTAAGGGAAGTGTGCTCGGTAAGTGCTTTTCATTTCAGTTGCACATAAATAAATATGATTCAAACATAGGCTGTTTTTTTTTCTCTGAAATAAGCACTCACAGAATTGTTTATGATTTTATGGCATGTCTGTATTGGTCAGTGGAGAGAGATGGGAATGGGAATCCATTAACTGAATCACGATGTGAAGCATGTAATGCAACAGAGCCCGCTTTTTCTGCCCCAGATAGAACGGGCAACAGGTAACTCCCCTGTTTCTATCAGTGCCACCAGATTTTCATTTTGACCTTCATGTTGCATAAAGTGATTCATTTTATTTGGTCATGTATTCTTAGGTGTGTAAGATGCGAGGACTCCTTCATCAACTCATCTCAGTCTTGTGTTTGCGGTAGTTCAAACGTACAGGTGAGAATCTCAAACATTTTCATTGGGGGTCAAATGTTTATTCCAAACTTTTGACTGGTAGTATATGCATAAGTTTATGTGATGCATTGATAGGTATGATTGCTTTGCTCTGTTTACAGGCAGGTGGGATGTGCTTCCCTTCAAACAGTCTACCTACATCAGTTGTCCCAAATGTCATCTTTAGCCAACTGGTAAGATTCAAAGTTAACCTCATGAGTTGTGTTTGTGTACTTCTGTTAGCGTGCTGAGGTTTGTTGCTTTAAAGTGTGATTTATTTGTGTTACACAGGCCAGCTCTGTCGTATCGGCATGGTTTTCAAACTTCATGTATTCTTCAGCAGCTGCCTGTTTGGTAAATTTCTACACACATGCACAAGTGTTTTTTTTTTTTTTTTTTTTACATTTTTACATGTCTGGCTTTGCTTTGGAAAATATATAAGTTCTGCTCATTTTGATCTGTAGTTGTTCTCCAACCGGACAGCATGTCAGTCTTTGGGCAACATGTGTGTGATGAACATGCACTCCTTTAGCACCATAAACAATGATGCCTGTGGCCTCTACAACACAGTCTACAGAACAACAGCTGCTCAGGGCAGCAGCCAGGACATCTCCTACTGGTAATGCACATACGGTTACTATATAGCACTTTACTGTTTACAATTGAGCAACTTCAATTCATATAATTAACTCAGTGTGTTGTGGCACATTCTATTTTTTCTCTCTTGAGAAATAAGTCTCTCAAACCTGTAGTTCCTGGTGTCAAAATTAGATTTTACTGGCCACCAACAAATCCCAAATGTCCAGCTATACATCTGAAAACTTGGGTCTCTCAATGCTTTGTTTATGTATCATTCTGTGAGTTTATTTTTTTTTTCGTCTCTAGCTGTCATCCACAGTTATATTTCATACATCAAGACATTTTATTTTAATTGTGGCAAACAAGCCTCTTATTATCTCTCTATATGTTACTCTCTGGATTTTTATTTCAATACATATTTCAGGTTAACAGATGACACGTGGGTAGACCGTTTGAAGGGAAGCACATCCCACCTGCCTATAAAAAAAGCAACGCAATCATCACTATCAATGCTTCACATAAACATATGTCTTTATATAACCATTACACTTAGCATAGGATTAAAAAGTACATGATCTACAGGCAACCCCTGTCACATGACTTCCATTATCAGCAGCTCTGAAAATACTTCTTTCTCATGATGCATCTTTCTTGTGATGCAAGATATGTAATTGCCAGAAGTATCCAGTTTACTTGTATTTGTGACTCTCACTCTCGTTTGTGACTCTAGGAGGGCAAACCTGCCTTGGCTCTACTATGGAGACCAGCTTGGGTTGGCATCACGGATTCTACAGAGTGAGCCACTTCCTGTTGGATTCAGCTTTAAAGGGGCACAAAAGGTAAACACTTCAGAAATTTAATCTTGTAAGAATAAGTGTACATGTAATAATTTTTTACAAACATTCCTCTCAATTTCAGAACTCTAACATCGAGCTGCGGGCTGCTGTTTACTCGGTGCGTGGGGAGTTTCTGAGATGGGAGGGCATCGGTGGAGGAAACCTCCAGGTAGGCAGGCATGATCATTTTCTCTTCTGTTGTCAAAAATTATGTTTTCAAGATTTATTTTTGCCATTTTACCTTTATTAAGATAGGATAGTGTAGATTAGACAGGAAGCCAAGTGGGAGAGAGAAAAGGGTGTAGGATTAGGAAAGGTCTTCGAGCCGGGATTTGAACAGCGTTATATGTTGACACACACTATGCTACTGTCGCTAATACAAATTCTTCTTAATAATTTTTTTTTTCTCAACTATTTTATTATTTTATATATTATCTAAAAAATGTATATATATATATATATATATATATATATATATATATATATATATATATATATATATATATATATATATTATCAAACTTTATTTGAGGTGTTTTTCATTGAGTTGATTGGCAAGTCTTTACCTTACCGTCATACAGTGATGTTCCTAAAAAATGTAAGATTTTAATTTTTTCTATTAAGGTTTTTTTTTTTTTTTTTTTTTTTTTTAGAATTAGTAAAAATTTTACTAATGTGCAAATATTCTTAATTTAATCCATTATAGCTCTGTCCAGACACCCCTACCAGACAACAGTCTGCTTTCACGTTTGGGACAGCCTACAAGCAGAGTGTGAGTCTGACTATGTGTTCCATATATAGCAATAATTTTTTTTTCAGGTGAATATGTCGATATATATAAAAGTTTTTGTCTTTTCTTAGTGTGTTCTCTCTGTGTCAGAGCTTCTGAATGGGTATCCAGAGCCTGTGTTCTATGATGTGTTCCTGGTCATTCAGAAGCCACAGGAGGACAAGCATCTTCTTGCAGTACCTCTCCTAAATACCAAGCAACAGTTTAACGGGCAGTTCACTAATGAGGGTAAAACGTACAAACCCACTTTCTGATCAAACACTTCCATATCATGGCCTTGCCGCTTTATCACCATGCTGATTTCTCTTGTGTCAGGATCAAACATGAATAACTGGTTACTGACCCGGAGGCTTATGCTAGTGGACACGTTGAGTGGAAGGCAAAACTCTTTGAGTTCTTCACCTGGGGTCATACGTGTGGCCTCTAACATAAAGATCGGGTAAGTACTCTACACTCACAAACACATAAAACACACATAGTGGGAGATCACATCACACTAAGCTTGATGTCCTGCACTGAACAGATTTCAGCTGGTGCCGAATACACAGAAGGGACAGGTGTACCCCCCTCTGATGACTGTGACTTACTCGGATATACCTGTCACTGACCCCTCCACACAGACTGTTACAGTATGTCTCCAGCATATTTTAATGCATGTAATCAAAATCAAAAAATTGACAGATAGATTACTTGATGCAGTGTAAATGTAATAATGTGACATACTTAGCAAATTTTAAATTGTTTATGTGATCAGCCAAACAGCTTCATTTAGGTTTTTATGTACATATCTACAGGTGTCATTCTCTCTTGAGTATACGATGGACCAGGAAGAAGCTCGGATCAAAACTGATGTGAGTATGAACAACGAAAATCAATTTTCTGTTTTCTTTTGTTAATCTTATTCATATGTGGATTCATATCCAGATTGCTCTTGGTGTGCTGGGTGGGGTGGCTGTTGTCCACTCTTTATTAAAGACCGCAAGCTGGAAAAGAAGAATCGCATCTCCTCTCATTGACCTACAGGTGAGAGCTAATATTCAGAGCTGATTATTAACAATTCACGACCCAGATGCATAATAATGTGATTTCTGTTTCAGACCCTTATGAAGTTTCTGGTGTTCTATGCTGGTGACCTGGCAAATGTTTTCTTCATCATCACGGTTGGAAGCGGCCTCTACTGGCTCATATTCTTTAAGGTTTGCATTAATCATGTCTGTGAGTGGCAGTTTCCAGTCTATTATTAATATGATTTAGCCTCACATGAGTCTTTCTTTTGCCTTTTCTCCTTTTTCTTTATTTTGCTTTTCCTCTTAATATTTTCCAGACAGTGGAGGCAAGTCTATCACTTTTCTCTGTTGTTAAATGTAGTCTCACCCACTTATCAGACATCAGCTTAGTATCTGTGTTTTCTGTGAATTTCTTCCAACTGTTCTGTCAAATGAGACACCCACTTGTTACAGAAAAGAAGTCAAACAGTATTTACATGTTATCAAACTGTTTATACTCTGATTGTGTGCAATCAAGTCATAGTTTTGTATAATAGCAGTAGCTCTGGCCATGTGAACAAAAACATGATTCTTATTCATTTGCCAATGTGAACATGCATTAAAACAGAAGTTCAGACCTATAAAGAAAAGCCTTTTTTGTATATCTCCAGGCCCAGCTATTTGTGTCTGTGTTGCTGCCATTACCAGCTCAGGAGGAGCGCTTTGTTGTTTATGTTGGCTGTGCCTTTGCTTTGAAGGTGAGTACAAATATGAATATTAGCTTATATGCTACATGATGCTTATTTAAGTATATGTCTGTCTTTTCCCTTTCTTCTCATGTTAACCCAACTTTATTTTCTGTTACAGACTGTACAATTTCTTCATAAGCTCTTTGTTCAGCTGTCTGTGGATATTTTCTTCATAGACTGGGAAAGACCTCGTGGTAAAGCCAGTAAGCATGTGGAGGGTAATTACAGTGTTTCTCTAATGTGCTTCTCAAATGCATGTTCCATTATACCGATACAAACGCTACACTTTTAATCCATTTTTTAATAACACAAATATATTCTATAATTATGTTGTAATGTGCTCAGGTTCTGGTGAAGCAAAAAGTCAAGCATCTCCTGTCAGTATCTGGAGAACATATTTTGTGGCCAATGAGTGGAATGAGATTCAGACCATTCGCAAGATCAACCCCACATTTCAGGTCATTGCTGTGCTTTTCTTTCTGGAGGTGAGGCCAGCAACACACTACAGCTCTGTTCCAAAACATCTACAGTTTGCCTCAAAACCTATTTCCAAAATACTTAAAGAGCCATTTGAAGAGCATACTATCGCGTTAAGGACTGTATTACAGGTGACAACCTGACTTTGTCCAGTTTAATGGCTATAATCAGAAAACCTAAAAAACAACCCAGTAATTGTTTTTTGTAAGAACTTAGTTTAGTACTCGCATGCCAATTGACATTCGCTTTCTGTGCTCAAGCTTCGGATGTGTGGGCTCAGAAAACTGTATATCAGTAGTTTAAACTGATACGGCTTTAAAGGCATGACTTCAGTGTGATATACATAAAAAAAAAAAAATAAAAAAAAAAAAAAAAATGTTTTCGTAGCCAAATATCTGAGGCCCTGTCCACACGAACACGTCTTTTTTTAATGTCGAATATTGTGCTTGCAAGGTGGTGGGCTTCTCAAATTTGGCTTTAAGAGACCCCTCATCCGACCTGCGTCGGTCTCCTGAGGCATACAAACCACCATACAGCCTCATACTCCGCTACGGTGTGGCTTCTGCAATGTGGCTCTGCATTGGCTTAATACAGGTGAGAACATGTATACTTAAATACAGGCAGCCTGTCTATTTGTTTGTGTCACCAATGCGGTTTCACATGTCCCATTTTGTGTCATATTGCCTTAGATGATATACTTCACAATATTCCATGAACGCTTTGTTGAAGACAAGATTCGTCAGTTTGTGGATCTGTGCTCAATTAGCAATGTAAGTATTAGGTTAGAAATCCTCTTTGCAAATAGACTATAATCCATAGACAATAAGTATACAATATTAGACCATAATATACTGCATTTAAGGCTTTAATGTTGCTTGATTTTGTCTTTTCTTCTTTTGTATGTACGTGTATGTGTCTGGTAGATCTCCATGCTTCTGCTGTCTCATCGGTGTTTCGGCTACTACATTCATGGACGTTCTGTTCATGGTCATGCTGACACTAACATGGATGAAATGAATACAAACCTGAAGAGGGAGGCGGTACGATGAATTTGAGTCTTCCATTTAATAATAGTTTAAATGGAGTTTAAATGGAGTTTTAAACTGGAGAAGTTTAAATGGAGAACTAATTTTATTTTTATGCATTTTAGGAGAATCTGTGTGGCCAGAGGGGACTTTTGCCAAACTCAGACACTCAGACATTTCAGATTTCAATAACCAACCGCCTACGAGCACAATATGACCGGATAATCGAGCCAATCAACAGGGTATAATCACAAACATAGACACTTATATTTACTTATCTAAAAGAGGACATACCATAGACTTTCATGGTTTTAATCAAAGCAAATAACAAAAAAGAATATTTTATATTAAGAATTTTTTTTTACATTTCAAGAAAACTTTTCCCATTTTTAGGTACAGTTTACTTGTTTTAATGTATCTTTTTTTTTTTCCTTTGGCTGTGAACCCTGTTTTTGTCACATTTTGCTTACTTCTAAAGACAATTTTTTCCCCAAGGTATAGCAAAGTGATCTCCCACACAAATCACTCTTGGTAAAGGTGGCTAAAAATGTCTCTATCTCTACAGAGAAGCGGGCCTTCAAGATTGGTGGATGCTTCAGCCAATCCATGTGAGCAGAGCACAAAAGCTTACCATACTATGAACCGATTCCTGGGCTCTGTCCTTGATCATGTGAGAATTTCATTTAATTGATTCTTGTGATTTTTCAAGTAGTTTACTATGGTTGGTTTGTGTTTTAATTTGCTCATTCTGTTGTTTTCTCAGGCACATCGTGAGATGGATTACATAGTGAAAGATAAGCTGCTATTTGAGAGACTCATCGGTATGGAGTTTATAGAGCCACTGGATAAAAGCATCTTCTATAACGGTAAAAAACGCTCTGCAAATCTTCTCAAATCATTAGTGTTTTGAGTGATTGATTGATAGAGTTTTTTTGTTTATTTTCTCTCAGATGATTCTCACTCATTCGCTGATGTCCTCTTTTATGGTAATGAGGCTGTGCTGTTGGTCTTTGACACCCTATTTTTCTGTGTGGTGGATCTGGGCAGTCAGAACTTCATTCTCGCAGCTGTGTTAACATACCTCCAGCAGCTGGTTAGTATATATGAATATGTAAATGGACTGGTTTAATTCAACGCTCTAGAGTTGATGTTTAAGATAAAGTTTTAATGTGCTCTACTTCAGGTCTTCAGATTAATCCGAAATGGAATGGGCCGCAGGAACCTAGCAAGCAAAACTCTGGTTGACCAACGATTTCTCATCTAGTTTATCTGCTTAATCTATCTGCTTTCTGTTGTCTTAATGGTGTTTCTGATTTAATCTATGGCAGCCTTCAGATTTTTGTATTGTTTTTGTATAAAAGTATTATTTGTGCAGGGTTTTTGTACTTTCTATGCCAAGACAGTTCAGGATTTGATGTATAAATGGTTTGATATTGAAATATTTTTGAACAATTAAATCTTTTCTTGGTTTTTATAATGTATTTCCTGAGTAAATTTGATTCTGCGTATAGGCATAATATAGTTTGCTTCAGTTTTTTTTTAGAAGTTCTTAATTGCACACAAATGATGGCTCATAAGTGCTTCTTGTCAGTTCTGAATACGTGGATTTCTTGGAAGTCACGCATGTCTGCAAATGTTTTTGATACTACTACAAAAGTAATTCTCAGGCCTCAGTGAGGATCAAACTCACGATCGCTTATTTACAAGACGAGTGCTCTAAGCTATGGAGTCTCACCTGGTCTTGTGTTGTCCTTATTTCTACTGTATTTTTCGGACTATAAGTCGCACCTGAGTATAAGTCGCATCTGTCCAAAAATACGTCATGATGAGGAAAAAAACATATATAAGTATCACTGGACTATAAGTCTCATTCATTAAGAACCAAGAGAAAACATTACCGTCTACCGTTCATAACTGACTTGTTCAGTTATCTTCTGTTTTACCACTAGTCATCTATATCTGTAAACTTTTTTTGATTACTTCTCAAAAGTGTTTGGTAGGCCCCAGCGAGGATTGAACTCGCGACCCCTGGTTTACAAGACCAGTGCTCTAACCACTGAGCTATGGAGCCTCACCTGTTCAGAAACCATCCTCATTACCATATGAAAGTACATATGAAAAACCCTTCAAAGGGTGTGTCCAACATTTCCCTGTAGCTTAGATTGTTTGAAATTTGGAGGAATGACAAACATGTGATTCATGTGACACAAATGACATTCTTCTGTCTGCATAACTTCATTGTTTATCCAATAGTATGTTATAATCGTGCTATACAGATTATGAAAAAAATTACAACAGATGTGGCTTTTTTCCTGTATGCCTATGTTTTTTTATATTCATTTTCAAACTAATTGGATATTTAAGAAGTGAAAGTTTTAATTAATAATGTGCCTTTACCTTATATTAGATTTTACCTAATGTTTCCTAATAAGAGTAGATACGCAGATGTAAATCAATGCAATGATACAACATTTATCCCAAACATTGTTGCTTATATTCTGTAAAGTGCTTGAAATATCAGATCAGAAATTTGCAGCACTTGTTTACATTCACATGTAGGGTGAAGTTCTGCATATAGTCTGAAGACCTTGGTGTCTTTTGTAGTGTTGAACAATAATCAGATCTACAGGTGCAGCTCAAAAAAGTAGAATACTGTGTGAAAAAGTTAATATTTTTGTAACTGTATATTCTAGTATTCATTACATGTAACGTACAACATTTAAAAATGTTTTTTTTATTTTGATGATTAGAACTTACAGCTTATAAAAAAAGGGATTTGTAACAGAAAGGCTCAAGTTCTTTAAAATATGATAATTTATGCACTGAATACTTGGTCAGGGCTCTTTCAGCACAAACTCCAGCATCAGTGAGGTGGGCATGGAAGCGATCAGCCTGTGGCATTGCTAAAGCACTATTGAGCCTTCAGATCGTCTTTATTGTTGGATCGACTGTTTCTCATCTTTCTCTTGAAAATATCTCATAGATTCCAAATGGGGTTCAGCTCAGGCATGTTGGCTGGCCAATAAAACACAGTAATATCATGGTCAGCAAACCACTTGGAAGTCCCGATGGAAAAGTAAATCAGCATCTCCATAAAGCTTGTCTTGGCAATGGACCAACACCAGCAGACATCACAGCTCCCCAAATCATCGCTGACTTCAGAAACTTCACGCTGGACTTAAACCCGATTGGATTCTGTGCCTCTCCAGGCTTCCTCTAGACTCCAGACCTTGATTTCCAAATGAAATAAAAAATTTACTTTGATCTGAAAAGAGGAATTTGGACCACTGAGCAACAGTCCAGTTCTTTTTCTCCTTAGCTCAGGTAAGATTCTTCTGACATTGTTTTTGTTTCAGAAGTGGCTCGGTAGCCCTTTTCCTGAAGACATCTGAGCATATGATTCTTGATGCACTGACTCCAGCTTCAAACCACTCCCTGTGAATCTCTCCCAGTATTCTCAAGCTTGTGGTGATCCCTGTTGCTTGTGTGCCTTACCAAATTTTTTCCTTCCAGTCAACTTTGCATTTGAATATACTTTGATACAGCACTCTGTGAACAGCCATCCTGTTCAATAATGACCTTCTGCAACTTACCCGCTTTGTGATTGCCTTCTGGACTATGGACAATCACTTATGTCTGGTCTTTAAACACTTCTGATAGAAGGGTTAAAAAGTGTCTTATCAGTATTAATCAGGCCCCAGCGAGGATCGAACTCGCGACCCCTGGTTTACAAGACCAGTGCTCTAACCACTGAGCTATGGAGCCTCACCTGTTCTGCAAGTCTCCTGGTTACTATTTAAAAGGTACTGTGTTTCTCTTTGAGGGGTGTGTCTGTCTGTCTGTGTCTGTAGAGTTTCTTTTGTTTACACTATCAAACAATCACGATTGCTTGGTTTCAACCAGTATTGGTTTTTGTGTCTGAAGATTCACTACCTTCATAATTTTCAATTACATTTGACCTTGTTTAAAGATGACAAACAGGTGATTGCATGTGATGACTAGCAAAGCTTCTCAGGCCTACCATATATTATGTATTTTATATATACCCTATTATGTATTATCAAAAACCTGAAATTTGCAGTTCATAGAAACTATTCTATGAGTATCTACAGTTAAAACCCAAGGACCAGGTGTTGAATGAAGAACAGGAGTCAGAGATGTACTTGATTGAAGCAAAATATACTGAAGAAAATAGTTTGCAGTTTCATTAACAGAACAGTCTACAATACTTACAATGGAGTTCGTAGGATGCTTCCTTTACACATCAGAAACACCAGTAATTATACTCTAACAGAGGTCACTGATTACGTCAATACATAGGTGAAATGGATTCTGATTGGTCAGTTTACGGAAAAACAATTAAACTCTTAACAGATGTACATAAAGTTGGTAAAGCATCTCTCTGAAAGTTATTTAGATGACTAGTGATTAAAGGTCACATGCAACATACTTCTCCTAAGACGTATATCTGCCAACCGGACACCAGGGTCGTGCGGGTTCTCAGTTTTGGTCACCAGTATGAGAGTCATTTGTTATTCCTTATATGAATTTGATCTATCTCTGACATGCATCATTATTGTCCTTCTGCCTGGTCCGCACTGTATCACCAGTGTTTTCAATATCTTCTAATAAACAAAATAAGAAAGCTTGACCAAAGGTTTTTTGTGTGTGTGTAGCAAAGTTCCACAGAATAGACTGTTAGCGTGTCAGCCTTCAAATAATCATAACACAAAGTTCTGTCTATGGGACAGACCTTTAAGTCTGAAAACAAATGTTACAAACAGTAGATACATGGAGATCCTTTCTGAGGAACACTGTCCCTTTGTTGTTTTAATTGTATGGACAAATTAGTAAACCCCTTTACAGACACAAACAGAATTGACTGTTTGGGCTAACCCTAGCTGCGACAGAATTCATGAAGTGTCCATTATTCTACACATAGTTTTTTTTTTTTTTTTTTTGGTAAGTTTCAGTTTGGATTGTTTTTGTTTTTGTTTTTTTAAACAGTTACACTATTTATACCACAAAATGGTATAGAATAGTGCATGAGTACACAATTTAAAACACATATAATCTTACAGATAAGTGTTGTCATATTGCTTCATAGTGCCTGTCTCCTGTATGATTGTCTTTTCCATATTTTCAACTATTGTACTGTATTTAAAGTCATATTTGTCTTCAAATTCCTCCCAATTTTTAGATTCAGTCTTGCTTAAAATGTCTTTAAAGCTTCATTCAGACGAGGATCGAAATCACAACCCCTGGTTTACGAGACCAGTGCTCTAACCACTGAACTACCCTGCACCTAAAGCTACCCTTCACTAAACACAGAGACTGCGTCACATGTCTTTAAAGCTGAATTGCTCCATTCCCGATTCTCCTTCTAACATTTTTTGTTAGCAGCTGTTAACATACTGTCAGTCAGTCTTTTAAAAATCTAAAAAAAAAAAAAAAAACTTTCATTCCCCAGGACTGTCCAACAGTAAAGTTTAATAAATGATAGTTTGCAACTTATGGCTCTCAGGCCCTTACAGCCTTCATAGTGTTTCTGGCTCTCATAAGACTACTTCTACAAATGTAATATATACAAACCCGATTCCAAAAAAGTTGGGACACTGTATGAATTGTGATTTAAAAAAAGGAATGGAATAATTTACAAATCTCATAAACTTTTAAATATTATTATCAGTAGAGCCTCTCAGAGTGGCAGTGTCTCTCAGAAGTCAAGATGGGCAGAGGATCACCAATTCCCCCAATGTTGTGGCGAAAAATAGTGGAGCAATATCAGAAAGAGTTTCTCAGAGAAAAATTGCAAAGAGTTTGAAGTTATCATCATCTACAGTGCATAATATCATCCTAAGATTCAGAGAATCTCTGTGTGTAAGGGTCAAGGCCGGAAAACCATACTGGATGCCCGAGATCTTCGAGCCCTTAGAAAGCACTGCATCACATACAGGAATGCTACTGTAATGGAAATCACAACATGGGCTCAGGAATACTTACAGTAAACATTGTCGGTGAACACAATCCTCTGTGCCATTCGCCACTGCCGTCTAAAACTCTATAGGTCAAAAACGAAGCCATATCTAAACATGATCCAGAAGCGCAGGCGTTTTCAGACTGTTATAAAAAGAACAGGGGATGCCACACAGTGGTAAACATGACCTTATCCCAATTATTTTTAGATGCGTTGATACCATGAAATTTAAAATCAACTTATTTTTACCTTAAAATGATACATCTTCTCAGTTTAAACATTTGATATGTCATTTATGTTGTATTCTGATTAAAATATTGAAATTTTAAACTTCCACATCATTGCATTCTGTTTTTATTCACAATTTGTACAGCGTACAAAACTTTTTTGTAATGGGTTTGTATATAACTCAATCATAGTTTCAATACTCCCTACATACATTAATTAGGATTTCTTGGCCCAATTATTAAAGTATGCCTATTAAAGTATAAGATAGAGGTTCATATCTGTAACGTTTGATCAGGCTCCCGTCCACCAGAGGGAGCCTTCACCTGAATTCTGAACTCTGCCACTTCCTGTTCCTGCCACATCAGTTCCTGTCTTGTCATTTCCTGTCACCCTGTATTTAAGCCATGTGTTTGCTATGCCACATTGCGAAGTATTGCCAGTTCACTGCCTTACTAAGCGTTTTTCATGTCTCCTTTGCTGATTATTGTTATGACCATTGCTTTTGCCTTTTTGACTCACGTTTTTGGATTACTGTTTTGGATTTGTTTGCCATTGGACTGTTTCGCCTGTATTTTGACCAAAGCCTGTGACCTGACTACGAGTTGTGATTACCATTTGGATTTTTTCAGCAGACCATTTAATAAAGACCCGCTTATGGAATCTACACGGCCTAAATCCTCCTTACAATATACATGTAAGAAAAATAAAACAATAAAAATAAAATAATCTCTCTTTAAAATAAAATAATCTCAGAGAGCACCTGATAAAAAGCTCACTATCCAATCAGAGTAGATCACTATTAAGCCAGTCCCCATGAGAGGTTTGTGTCAAAAAACCAAACAAAAAACTGCGAAAGGTAAGCGAAATCTGTGGCAATGAATTCAGAATCCACGATTAGCGAAAACGAATCTTTGAAAAACATTAACAAAGAATGAAGCATATTTGAAGAGCCTGTTAAATTTGTGCGACTGAGTTCATTTTTTTCGTTTTCATTGTTTTTTTTCTTCTTTTGTAATGGCACATTTTTGATAGTTTCTGAAAAAGTTACATTCAGTTTTATAAAGTTTTGTTCATTATTATTGAAACAAATGTAATTCCATAATGGTGGAGCCCAGACATTTCCAGCGGTGATATTACTAAAGCTGAGAAGTGATACCTGGATGACCAACACACTGATACAAAAAAACCTTTCCAGTACAAGTTCACCACTTCCCCTGCCTTTTTGTCATCCTCTCGCATGTGGAACTTCCATTTCAGCATGTCAATCCATGAGTTGTTAAGAAGTTACAAACAGCAGTTCTGTGCAGGCCAGAAGCCCAACATTCACATTTTTGAGACTGTTGTCTACAAGCTGGAAGTGATGTATTTTATTGTGATTCATTCGCCTCGTTCTCTAAGTTTCCCCTGCTCGAGGATACCTAGGATGCAGTGTGTGGGTTCCATGAAAAAATCATTATCTGGCGTCCACAGGCAATGACTAAAACACACTGTTTCAGGCTGTCTCGTAACAGGAAAGCCATTCGGATACATGTAAAAGACAGAAGAGTATATGTGGGATAACATCGGAGTGGCATTCCATGTTCCACATGGAGAAATTGTCCAATTCAACAAAGAAATTCTGAATAAGAGTCTCAGGCTCTGTGAGGGAGCTCAGCCAAAACGTAACACTGAAGAGTTTGTTAAGTATGAGTTTGATGCTATCAGGCTTTAGAGAAAATATCCCAGAGTATCCATTACTTCCAGCCGGCACGTTTAGGTACTAAAAGTGACAAAATGACCAGAAATTTTTTGTAATCACATATGTAGAAGTATGAAAGGTATGTGGGGGGAAATATTTGTTTTTTCCCTGACTGTTTACTATTCAGAGAATGTAATTGTCCATGCTGCATTAATAAAGAAAAGATTGGTTTTACATTAATTATGGCTTTGCATTTGATAATAAGGTAAAGGCAGAATTTATGGTCCTTTATCAGTTTTACTTTGCTACAACTGAATCTGTTGACCTCACTCCCAAAAGCACAGGCATGGAGCACCTTGGGATGTTTCCAAAGCACAAAGAATCCAACAACACACTGCATTTGGATTTGATAACATTTGGGTAACCTTGAACCATGGCACATTTTGTAGACTGTTGGTATTGTGCTATTCTTTGGTATTACTCTATACAAATGTGTTATTCTATGTTATTTACTCAATACGGTATTATCTTACTTACAATAATATGCATAACTATGAAAGAAAGCAATATACTGATCAATATGCTGAGTTATTCCCAAATACTGGATGTCATGAAGAGGGTCAGATGTATAAAGGCCCTCCCATAGGGCAGTACTAGTGTTGAACAGGACTGGACATATAAAAGACCTCCCACGAGGTCCTGGTAATATTCCACTAAGTTGTATCTGTGAACTAAACTAACCTCTGAAATGCACCTGTAAACTAAAATAACCCTGTGAACTTTGGGTGATTTCCAAATGCTAATAGTAGTTAAACAGACAGAATGTCTCATGTGACCATAGCCAACCAACAGGGAGAGATTTTTTAATTGTTGATTTGGCCGAATTCCACCATTAAGAAAAATATAGTGATAAGGGGTGGCAAACTTGGCAGGCAATGCCAATTAAAAACCGGAACTACCAAATAAGGTATAGAGATAAAGGTATAAAACGAGTGTGCGGGCAGACAGAAGATTCAGATGCAGTGGCCGTCATCTCGGCTTTATTGCTGTGTTTAATATAGTCTTATTTACATTTCCCTCTAGAATTCCCTTTTTCTGAGTTTTATTTGTTGACTTTGAGGAGACCATTGCTTGCTCCACAACATTGGTTAATGAAGACTAGCGGTTATAATAGTGGGAATGTAGCATGATTTACTTTGCTTTCTTTATTTATGTTAAATGCTTTTATTTCTCTTTCAATTATATGTATTATGCTGAATAGTCTCTATTCTTTTACACTGCATTAAATTCAGTGTCACAGCCTTTTTAAAATGAGTATGTTTCCTTTTTTTTATTTAGAAAAGTAAATTTAGAGTGTGTAAATTGATTTAATGAGTGTATTTTTAATTTTCTTATCACTACTAGAAGTGACATATCTATGCATGTACATACTGACCGTATGACCGTAGGAGGCACATATTTTCATGTTAACTGTCATGATGTCTGGTGATCTAAGTGCTGAAGGTTTGTTAAAACTTTAATATTGTATATAAGTAATATTGTTCAGACTTCTGTGTGAAAGTTCACCTCATCTCAACTGTTTTGGGAAAAAGACCTATAATAGCAACTCCAGGAGTTTGCGTGTGTGTGTTTCTCTTCTATCTCCCATTCTCTCTATCTTTTGTTATAGGATCCAGACTGACGCCAGCGAGGTCGTTGCTGAAATCTCTGAGGAGAGGTCCAAATTTCCTTACAAGAAGATCAAACCTTTGGAAATGCTGACTCTTACATACCTGGCCAGGCCCGGCGCCACGAGGGGGCAAAAGGGGGCAATGCCCCCTCAGATCTGACTTGTGCCCCCTCTGTTTCATTTTTGTATCCATGGTTAAAAATAAATGGCCAACCTTTTGAGTTAAATAATCATTTAACCTTATCCCCATGGGATTTAGAATGTTCAGTGTTGTGACTCGTGACATTACTGCCAGATTCAAACGTCTTTCGCGTTGGTTGGCGCTGAGCCAGATACGGACGAGCTCAACGCTGTCATATATCACAACTATGCAGTGTTTTCAACCTCATAATGTTTATTTTAGATTTCAGACATTTAAATAGGCTACACATAAGCACTGGTAAAACAATAGGCAACATTTGGAGTCTGTGAAAGCAGCAAAAACAATATATTCAAATATAATTTGACGACGTGTGTTTTTCATATCAGATAAACACAGTGGAAGAATGCTAACTATAAAGTTTACTCTATTGTTATAAAGATTTTTAAACGACCAAACACACTCACTTACACATATTTGAGAATCGGAATATAAGATAGTTGATGACATGGTAAGAAAGTTTGTGAATATTTCGAATAAAAAAGGAAAAACGAAATGAAGGATAGCCTACATCTGTTATACAGTGTTATTATTGTGACTGCGGTGTTTCACGTGACAAATATGACGCGTTGCCATGGAAACATTAAGGGGGAACGTTCTAAAATAACTGTCGCCTTGAAAAATTTTACTCTCGGGAGTCAGTTAGAATATTTTAAACTTAAGTGTGAAAGGGTTATTTATTAATAATAAATGACGCTGGCTTATCTTTTGTTGACTGTGTGATTTCCTGATGTGGGTATTAAGGCACATATGGAAAATACAGTTGTTTAAATTTAAAGCAAGGGGTGGTTTTATCCAACCCCGCGCCATTCGGTGTCCGTCGAGCAAATATATGAACGTGTGCTATTATCAGCAATTCAAAAAAATAAAAAATAAAAAAAAAATCAGCAATTAAGTTTCAGCTAAAATGTGAATTATCATTAATATTCAAAAATGGACATAAGAAAGTATATGCAACGTATTTCAGACCACAAAAAGGACACTGAAAGTGTGATTGAGAGTACAGCTGATGAACATGACAGCCATCATTTGGCATTTTGATGGTGTAATAAAGTTAAGCCCCCTTAACAATTTCACATGCCCCCTCAGTCATTTCATCCTGCGGCCTGTACCTTGCTCATCTTGCCTTTAAGTCTGCATGAACTGAAGTCCCACCCTTATTTTACTGTGGGGATGCAAATCTATATACATTGTATATAACATTTGTCTGGTCAATTATCCTAGAGGCGTTTAATATGACTAAATAATGTAACATAAAATTTGTAACAAATTACATGTTGTGAGAAACATGTAGGCCGGTTGTCTAAA
This sequence comes from Carassius gibelio, assembly GCF_023724105.1. Classification (NCBI taxonomy): domain Eukaryota; kingdom Metazoa; phylum Chordata; class Actinopteri; order Cypriniformes; family Cyprinidae; genus Carassius; species Carassius gibelio. Next base: position 843,638 of record NC_068410.1, on the reverse strand, counting down.
TGGCCGTGTATTTTTTCACAGTAATGAGAGAGCAGTTGCTTTCTAGTCGTTTTCACCTAGGGAAGTTATTAAAGATGTTCACACAGTTCACAAGCATATGAAAGAGTTCCTAACGTCTAGGCACCGATTTGCTGAGGTGGAACATTATTGTCCAAACTGCCTATAGATATTTGGTTTTAAAAACTTTGAGCCACTTTATTTGGAAGATTTTGATCAGTTCGAGCTTTAGTGTCTGCTGTTGTCTGTTTCTGAAAAAAGAGGCGGGGAACGGGGTGGAAAAAAAAGAAGAGAGAAAAAAAAGAGAAAAAACCCCCTAGCTTTCGTTCAGTGTTTCTTCGGTGGCAGAAGTAGGCCTACAATCCGATAATAGCGTCTCTCTGGTAGCAGGTAACATATTTGTTTTTACGGGGGGGATTTAGTTTTATATTCACATATTAATAATGTATGTTATTTATTATTCATGCACGACTTTGAACGATCGTTTTATAATGTGAAAAGTTTGGTCGTCATTTTAAATATCAAGTAAACGGTATAAAATCGAAACTTAAAATGTTCTAAATCATTGTAAAACACACAGTCCCTCAAAAGTGTATTTAGGGTGAAAAATAATTCACGTAATGTTGACAATGACAGATGATGCCATATTTGTGCAACTGCTAATAATCTACTCGTTTGTTTTTATTGATTTTAATGAACTCGAATTGTTTGTCAAACATATAAATGAGGCATGAAGGCATCAAGGCACATTCGAATACAAAAACTGCTTCGATTCCTGTATTCGGGGGTATCTATTTCTGGTCGAAGTTTGAAGGCAGCATTTTCTAAAGGTAAACCGTTGCACATAGAAAAAAAAGTTTTATTTCCTCATTTTGAATGTACTGTACACGTGTACGTTTTTCTTCTAAATAACGTTCAAAAGCAGAGACTGTCAGACCATCTGACTAAACCTGCAAAGCTAAGTTTTTGATAGTGGATTATATTTTAGATTTTGCTGGAAAGCCAAATAAAACTATAGCCTACTAGTGAGCTGTTTAGTTAGAGCTGCTATCAGTACTTATAAAATGTATTCCATTGCATTTACAAATTACTTCATTAAAAAAGTATTCAGTAACTGATCCAAGTACCAAAATATAAAAGTAATGTAATCTTTTGGATTACCTCAAATCAAATTAAGTTGAAAAAAGCAATATCAAACTACTTTTATTTTATTATGACTTTAAAATTAAAATGATTAAAAAAGCATTGTGAAACTATTAAAAATAGTGTCTTATTTTCACCGTCTAGATATTACAGCCCGTATATATATTTAAATAAAAGGCTATGAAGACATCTAGTGAATATACAGTTTAGCAGTCATCCCCGTTTGAGGATAATAATTAAAGCTGCAGTAGGTAACTTTTGTAATAATATATTTTTTTACATATTTGTTAAACCTGTCATTATGTCCTGACAGCAGAATATGAGACAGATAATCTGTGAAAAAATCAAGCTCCTCTGGCTCCTCCCAGTGGTCCTATTGCCATTTGCAGAAATACATCGCTCCCGTTAAGAAACAACCAATCAGAGCTGCGGTCTGTAACTTTGTTTGTGTTCAAACTGTAGAAAAATGTATATAATAAGCGAGTACACCATGAATAATTTTCCAAACCGTGTTTTTAGCTTGTCCTGAATCACTAGGGTGCACCTATAATAAGTGTTTATATTCGGACTATTTTAAATTGCTTCGGGGGTACCGCGGCGGAGTAACCCAGTACCTTTGTGATTCTTCATAGACATAAACAGAGGGAAGTAGTTCCGGCTACGATGTTCTTCCGCAAGACGCAAGCAGTTCTGTTTATTAACCGCTAGAGCGTCAAAAGTTACCGACTGCAGCTTTAACAGAACCAGACGAATTAAATTTAGCGTTATGTCAAATACTCATTTGTTTAATCTTAAATGAAACAAATGTTATCCTGATGGTATTTCTACTTTTTACAAAATGTAACTGTTATCTGAATACTTAGTTTTTTT
>NC_068410.1:819664-841128 GCF_023724105.1 Carassius gibelio | reverse complement strand
GAAACAAAGAAAGAAAAGTTTTACATTTTCTATTAAATGGATAGTTCGCCCCAAAATGAAAATTCTGACATTAATTACTATCCCTTATGTTTATGAAGTTACGAGAATACTTTTTGTTGCGCAAAGAAAACAAAAATGACAACTTTGTTCAACAATTTATTCTCTTCCATCTCAGTCTTTAACACGCATTCACGACAGACTTATGTGTGTCGAAGGCTGACACAGAAGTCAAGAAACTGTTATTTTTGTTTTCTTTGTACAAAAAATGTATTCTCGTAGCTTCATAACATTAAGGTCGAAACACATGGACTATTTTAATGATGTTCTTACTACTTTTCTTGGCCTTGAATGTGGTAGTTGCGTCGCTGTCTACGGAGGGTAAGAAAGCTCTCGGATTTCATCACAAATATTTTAATTTGTTTAGAGCAACATGAAATTTCACGATGGATGGCGTATTCAGCAAGATGCTACAGAAATATAAATTATAATGATTTAAAAAATTTCCAACATATATATCCAATAAATGTCTAACAGCACAGTACAGTCAGACAGACAGATGCATAGATATTCATCGCACACACTCATAGTGCTGTAGACTTTTTCCTCTTCTGCATTCTCAGGATGCCCATATAAGGAGGCATTTCTCAGCTCTGACCTCTTGACCTCTCCTCCTCTAAAGATCCCACATATATCAGCTCCACTGTCACTGTAGAAACAGTGTGCACCACCCAGAATAAGAGCTTTAGAACTGACTCCAATAGCTGCTCTACATACATATGGAGATGCTTGATATGTATGAGAGGGTGTGTGTGTGTTTGATCCTCCTTATCAAGTGTCTCTAGATCAGTTTGTTGAAGGATTTGCAGAGGTTTCCAATTCTGTTTTGCTGCTCTATTGCACACACTCATACTCCTACATCCTAGCCAAAAAAAAGTCATCATATATTTACTAGAGGTCAAATAACAGCAATCTCACTCTCTCTCTCTTGTTCCAGCACTCACTCTGGATTTCTTTTCTGGGAAGAGCAGCGATATCCACTTTTCCTTGCATTACACTTACTACGGAGCTGCATATTCCACATAACTGTCTGTCACACACACACACACACACACACACACACACACACACACACACACACACACACACACACACACACACACACTTAACTGAGACCCCAGCAGCTACTGGACTTGGCTAACCAGACCACGCTGAATTCAAGACAAACTGACAAGACACAAATCAAACAGAGTAGAGTCCCATCCCACCAGATCATTACCCACCTAATTTCCAAACAATTCAGCAAGGATCGAGAGCAGATGAGGCCCATCAGCTTCGGCCTGCAGCCCCTCAGATGATTCGAGTCACGTTGAGATGAGGCCTCGTTCCACCCTGCTGCTCCTGTTAGCACCAAAGATGATCCTCATGCTCACCTCAAGTCATGTCAACATCAGACAAATGTGGCTGTAACACCTCTGCCACAGGAAGTAATGACTTTGTGAAGTGGAGGAAAGATAAATGAGCTGAATCTTGTGCAAGGCAAGCACAACTGCTTAAGAGAAAATTCGACTCATTAGTGTGATAATAATGACAAACAGGAACAGACTGACAGGCCTGGAGACCCTGAGGCCATTCACACCGTTCTACTGATAGAGCCAATAATGCAACTGAGAGAGGAATGAGTACTAGAATAAACAGCTTTCTACAAACGCTCCAATCACACTTTCCATCTGACAGTTCTTTACTTCTGCCTCAAACCCGTGCCACTGGTTAAGAGAGAAACTGACATAAATTGCATTTGAAAATATGCAAAATATGTTCTTGTAGCTCAACTGGTAGAGCACTGCGCTAGCAAGCAAGCAAGCGCAAGGTTGGGGGTTCGATTCCCCGGGAACACAGGATATGTAAAAACTGATAGCCTGAATGCACTGTATGTCGCTTTGGATAAAAGCGTCTGCTAAATGCATAAATTTAATTTAAATTTAATTTAAAATATGTAATAAATTATTTTTAATGTATATTGAAATAGTAAAGCGGTATATATATATATATATATATATATATATATATATATATATATATATATATATATATATATATAGTAGTGCACTGAGTACCTATACCCAGAGGGATATATTATTATTATTATTATTATTATTATTATTATTATTATTATTATTATTAACTAAATATAAAATGCAATTTTAATTATTTTATTTAAGCAAATGCAGATAATACACTTTTTTTGTGTATGTTTTTAGCTTGGAGATGACTGTTCTCCTTGCTTCTAACTGGAATATAGGAGAGCTGAGATCTACAAACCGTTAGAACGCCTCTCCTCTCATGGGTTTTCAGCCTGACTGATGCCAAAGGTCATACAGTGAGAGCCGCAGAGGGAGAACGTACTCATCACCCCACTGTATAGGCAAATAACCTGCAACAAGGTAATTAAAATCTCCATATAATGAAGTCATGCTTGGGCAGGAATATGGAGCAGAGGAAGGGCGAGTTACAATAATGAAGAAACACAGAGGAAAAAAAAAACAAGCAAGAAGAATAAAACCTATAGATCCTGAGGAATCTTGTGGAAATGTATCATGTTGAAAATATACTTATTTATATGTGTCTGACATCAAATTGAGATACCTGTGGCTCTGGAAAAGGCTCATGGGATTGACCTAAACCTGCGAACCAGAGATTTTCAGAGATACTGAATCATCATGCCCTTGAGCAAAACACTTGACTCCAAGTTGTTCTTTAGTGACTGTCCAATGACAGAGCTTTACAGTTCAGTATGTGGCTGTGATAATATAATATATGCCCTGAACAATGGTTTTTGATCAAATATTTTAAGTGAACAAATCAGTGTCATGCACTGATTCATATTTGTGTTCCTGCCTTTAAAGTCCGACTATAACCGAACGCATTAGAGATAAGGCAAATAGGCAAGCTTTTCGATTGGTCAAAGTTACTGAACAAATATGCCGCTTCACTGAACCAAGTTGAATCAAACATCTTTGTTAATTAATATGTCCGACGATAAACCAATGGGATGGGGAATGCTGTTCAATCAGTTCGGCTGATGAAAAGAGTTTTATAGGTTTACACACAGCATAATCCCCAATTTATGAATGTATAAATATAACGGATGACCATACATAATTTTCCTTGCAAGGAGCCTACTGGAGATGCATTGCTATGGTGCCTAATGTAATACAATATCTCAATAGCTCTCTTTAAATGCTTCAAGTACATTACTGACACTCATAAATCATTTTTAGGATATTGCTGTAATTTCTCTTTTGCTTGATAAAACATCTAGATGCCAGGAAGCTGACAAAAATAATCTGCTTCGAAAATCCACACGTCACACTATTTCTCATGTCTCTTAGTAGATCACGTTGACATGCAACTTAGAATGATAAATCATGAGACCGGTCACGAACAATCATGTAATTCACAAAACAAGTAACTAAATGAATTGCAGAATGAATCAGAGCAATTTTTGTTATTACTGAATGGACTCAAAAGATGTAACTGAGATGAATCAAAACCCCATTACTAATATCAAATAGTTATTTAATGGTTAATTTGACATTTAGCAAAACTTAACTTCATTGATTGAATTACTGGGCAAAAATGGCACATTTTTTATTTCATCTAAATACATGGTTACTCATCAGTGGCTGATGGAAAAACATGTTTTTTTCCTCCACATGATGGTGTAATACCGACATCTACCAGCAGGGGCACACTGCAGAAGCTCTGCTTTAGAGACTGTCCATGCACTCAATGTACTGTGATGTGCTTTTGGTAAAAGCATCTCCTAAATGACAAGTAATGGTACTTCGGAGTGCATACTGGAGCATTTAATGCATAATTAATAGGTTATGCTAATCAGGTCCGCATTCCTCCCACTGTCTTTTTGTTTTCACAGACCACTGAACTAATTTAACCTGCTGCAGAACTCTGACACCCTCCATCTCATCACGTTTAGAGAAAGATGCGGTACATGGACTGAAAAACTGGTCTTTGTGAATCAAAGAACTGTGATGAGAGGTGGGATTTAGCAAACGTCAATCAAATCAAAGCCAATCCGATTCCGTTCTATTATGTTGATGTCATCGAGCTGTTTGTTTCCTGAAGGTTCAGGGAAGTCATAGCAACTCATTTTCCAAGGCCACCGGGGGAACTTTAAAACTTCACCACTTCAAGTTTTCAATGGAAAACTTGTAATCACTCCCTCTTTAGTCCTTCCCTACTGGCATGTTTCAATAACTCTTTCCTCTTCTTCTCCTTCCTCCTTCACTCTTTCACTGTGTGTGCGTCTTTCGAGTCTGCATCTGTTACTGTACCACCTGCCCACACACACACACACACACACACACACACACACACACACACACACACACACACACACACACACACACACACACATCACACACACACACACACACACACACACACACACACACACACACACACACACACACACACACACACACACACAGAGCTATTAGTCATAGAGCAACAAACACACACACACACACACACACACACACACAAACCGTCACACACACACATACACACAAAACACTATTACTCAGAGAAATTCACACACACACCAATGCATTATAAAATCTTCAGTTTTTTTCAGGGGTTTTTTTTTTTTCATTTCAAAAGGTTGTCTGGAAAGCCAAGGAAGCTATCAGGAGACAGAGACTAGTAGAAAAAAAAAATCAACAGGAGAGGACAGATGACAAAAAACAGACCTGTACTTCAATAACAACTGCAAAAAGACAAGGCTCCTAAACTGTGTCTGTGCAAGAACACATATACAAACATTCACACACACTTACGTGTCTTCATATCATGCACATTTCTGGAATGACAAACATACATATTAAATTACAGTTTACTCTACAGTCCTACTCTGGGTTCAAAGATGCTGATTGGTCAAGGATGGACTATTGTTCGATAAGTGAAAAGATTGAAATATTGATTATGTAATGACCACCTAAATCCAGCTCCTAAACGACTGTGTCTTTGTGCTACTCAAAACCTCCATCTTAAAGGTCAAATTGCAGTGATCAACACCAGTGCCAGCCGTCTGATGCTTCTCTCTCTCCCTAATGCAGAATGAATGACAGCTCCAAACATTGTTAGGAGTCACGTAATTCATAACCTTAGACAATTCTTTTTATTCACAGGCTGATCCAGCAACACCAGCCCATGGAATAAGCCAAAATCTGGATGAGAGAGAGAAAGAAATGGAGGGAGCAAAGTAGTGTAATAACTGTAGGAGGTAGAAGGCTTCACAGGAGCAGGCTTTCAAAGAGGCAGAAAAGAAGAAAGAAGGAATAAAGGTAAAAGGAAGGTGCTCTGCATGAAAATGGAACCTCTGAAGCGGTTTGGCACTTTTCAATAGAGCTCCACTGAAGGTCCAATCAATCCTCCAGGAACCGTTTGGGGCACATATATCACACTAGACTACATTTTCCATTAGCGTGTGTGTCTGTGTGTGTGTGTGTGTGTTAGCATGTGGACCTGTAACATCTAGAACATGTTATCATATGACAGAAGAGAAAGGTGCCTGTTTTTAACACTTGAACTGAACTCAGACCTGGATTTACATAAACACTCTCCGGTTGACTGCACAGCTACTCTACATAAGTTACCATTGATCAGCTATAAGTAGGACTGCTTAAACATTTCCGTACACACACACAGATACATGAAAGTACTTAAAACCCCCCAAATGACAGGTTGTAACACAGGCCAGTCATCATCCCAGCAACCATCTACATGGCCAAAACAAAACAAAATCAGCAATGAGATACTTAAAATGAACGAAAAATGGCAAAGGGTGGGATAAAGCGAAGTGAGGTGAGTGTTTCACTCATTTGATTGACAGATGGCACCGGTCAGCTTTCCGGTGAAATTGCCTCCTTACTTGCATAAGCCAACCTGTGTGTTTGTAGTCCATGAGTGAGAGCATCATTTTGGCACACAAACTCTTTAGGACTGATTAGTGTCTCACTCTCTGTCCATCTTACTATCCTCAGTCAAACATCCTTGAGTACTCATTAGTTTCTGCTTCTTTCCACGCTGCTGTCACTTTCACCTCATGTTCACCCAATACCAAGGCTACATCCCAAATCATATACTTCTAGTGCACTGTACTAAGAATTCTGAGAATGGGAAAGTTCATGAGCATTTTTGTATTTTTGAGTAGTTTTAATATGGTCATTACTATTGCAACATAGTGGCACATCATGAAATTACATTTAAAAGATGCACTTAAAGTACAATATATACAATATGATATATTACATATTTATAACATAGGCTACCTTTCAAAAGTTGGGGTCAGAAAGTTTTTTTTTTTTTTAAGAAATGACTAGTTCTGTTTCATAAAGATAAATTAAATTGATTAAGTGTGTTAAATAATGTTACAAAAGATGTCTATTTTACATAAACAATGTCCTACTGTTCAAGTTTTTATTCATCAAAGAATTCCAAAAAATGATTATGGTTTCCACAAAATATTATGCAGCATAGTGTTTCTAACATTGATAATGATATGAAATGTTTCTTGAATGTTTTATAGAATGATTTCTGAAGGATCCATGTGACACTGAACACTGAAGCAAGCAGCTTTGCCATGACTTAATAAATTATTTAATTAATATATTTTAAAATATATTAAGATATATTTAAGACAAGTTTGAAAACAGTTATTTCAAAGTGCTAAAGTATTCCACAATATTACCGTTCCTATTATTTTTGATCAAATACATCCAGCCTCCTAGGTGAGCACTATATATATATATATATATATATATATATATATATATATATATATATATATATATATATAAACCTGACCCCAAAATTTGAAACATATATTTGTTTTACTATTTAAAATGTTGAAAAAGTACCATTATAAATGTCTTCTCTCTCAAAGCACAAAGAATTGTGTAAAAAATTACCCCAAACAGCAAATATGGATCCATATCTTAAAATTCCAATCTGCAGAATCTGGCCCTTTTCACAATATCTAGGACACACTAATCATAATGATGCACAGTAAACAGTAAGTGTGCAAATTGTAAGCATGCAGCCCACAATCCCACTGCCCACATGACAGCTACATGCAGACCTAAAGCCCCCTTTTAAAGGGCAGAATATGTTCAAATTCACAAACATTATGCTTCACGGACAGAGGAAAACACTGCACTTATCCCACTTGGATGCAGCGAGCAGTGAATTCACCTCCTCACCTCCACCGTCCAGTCTGAATGAGAATTAGCTCTGACAGCTGGTTGTGGGGGCGCATGGAACAACTGCACACTCACAGACTGCTTCCTACCAAACCTGAAATGCTACAGCCACACGCTGAGCATGTAACTGTGCCATCTGTCAGGTTTGTCGAGGATTGGCTTTTTTTTTTTTTACTGTGGCTAATTAATTCAAAACTAGCTTGTTAGTCCGCTTGATAAATACAATGTAATGTTTTAGCAACATTTGTTAGCTGTCTTGTTAAGTCACATGAAGGTATCTAAGATTGAAAAACATGCACGGCATTTAAGCTCTGATTTTAGCATCTCATTTACTCTTTGAAATAAAGCTAAAATATACTGTTTTTGGCTTTTGATCATTTTTGATGTACTTTGATATCTTGACATTTCCACTTTATCTTAATATTTGCTTTGAAGTGTCTAAAAAGGATGATGAGAAGAATCATACAACTATTTTAGTAGACTCAAATATGGCTGAAATAAATAAATAATACAGTTAAAACACACACACACAAAAAAAAAATAAATATAAACTAAATAAAGGAATGATACTTTGCTGTGTATGTGAACCAGAATATAATTTTAGAGTAAAAAAAAGAACAATATTTCCATGCATATATTAACTAAAACAAATTTCCACATGGAGACACCTGAAAACATTTTTGAGCAATAAAACATTAGCATGCATGTGCGTGCATGTGTAAATTAATCATTAAAATCGACAGCTTGAACAGATTCTCAGAAATGTAATAAATTAACCACCTCTATCAGTTTATGTGACTCCATTATATCATTCATATTAATGATGAATTTTAATGATAACCCTACACAACACTGATTTGCATCCAGTCAAATGCTTTACAAAACAAAAAAGCCAAATGTCCAGGCTGAGATATAAAAAAAGCCTATTAAATATTAATGACTATTAAAAAAATACATCTAGAGCTCTCAAAAGTCACAATATAAAATTATGAGGTTAATTCTTTAACAGGAAAAAATTTAATTAAAAACACTGTGATATTCATGATTCATCACATATACAACTTATATCACCAGCAAAATTGTTGCCAATATCATGAATATTCAACATCCTACAGCCCTAATGCTCATTCATGCTATATTCGAACTAAATGCATTTTAAAGGCCAAACATTCCAAACAGCTGTGATGAGCAGTAAGAAACACACAGTATATGTGTGTGTGTGTGTGTGTGTTTTGTTAGGCCAAACTGCTTCTCTTTTCCGCTTGGTTACAGAGGCTACAATTATCCTCCACTCATTCCTCCATCTGTTCTTACAATCCACCACATATCTCCTTCATTCTGTTATTTTCTGCAAAATGAGCCACCGAAGCAGTATGTATGTAAGATGAAGTGTGTGTGCAGTTTAATCAGTGGATATATGCATCACAGATGCCTTATTGAGAGAGAAAGAGAGAGAGGGGGTGAATGAGTGCACTGCCATACTAGCATACACATTTTTTTTTTTTTTGCTGACAAAAACTAATAACAAGATGTAAATTGAAATAGCTCCGTTTAGTTATTTATCCTCTATGGCAGATGGGTTTGTATTGTAATCATAAACACCCGTGGTGACACATCAAACCACAGTACTTTTTGATTTGACATGGGCATTGAAAGAGCAGAATCTGTTATGCTTCAAACGAAAATCCCAATTTGTAGCTCTGCACCCAAGATCAAAGCTTCCCATTCACACTATTTCATGAACTGTGTCTATTGTAAAAAGAAATTCTACCACCGGTAAAAAGGAAATGTGGTTGAACTTTGGCCTCATCTGAAAATGATAATTACTGAAAAAATATGTTGATGATAACTGACCTCCAGTTGCCTTTTAGTCTGTTCATTGTTTTACTGTTTGTTTTTTTGAGATCTCTTAGAACTCCACCACTTACAGCATTATGGTCATTTATGGTCAATATCTATTTATTTCTCCCTTCTGCTGTGCTCTTTTTCATTCCGTATAGACCTACAGTACCATAATTGACAGGACTTTCAATTCCCCTGGAGCTAGCTAAGTGTCTTGCTCCAAGCCACAGTGATGATTTGGAAAGATGGTGACCCACTTCCTTTGTCACCCTAAGATGGATGTTAACCTGCAATAGTTGTTGTAGCAGTACAGATTATCAGCCATTCAAGGAATAGTTCACCCAGTTCTGTCATTTTTTTCAGTTTTCAGAAAGTCAATATTTTGTTCGTTATCTGGCTCGGCTCTGTGTTCATCTTCAGTTCTCTCTTCACAGCAGTTCAGTCAGTGCACTGTTTGATTGAATGCATTACTCCGGAATATTGGTTTGTTTTAACTCAGAGGGAGTGTCAGCCACATTAAAAAAGTTAACGTCTTAAGTCATTTGTGGATTAATGCTTATTGGAGAAGTGAACCGTTTAAAATGATTCAGTTCGATTTGGTGAACTGGTTCAAGAAGATCCGGTTACATCGAGTGATTCTTTCGGGAACCGGATATCACTACACTTGAACGCGCTTACAATAGATCCGGAAGAGAAGACTATGCTGAATATAGTCGGCATTTTTGTTATTTTTGGACCAAAATGTATTTTCGATGCTCCACCAAATTCTAACTGACCCTCTTATGTCACATGGACTACTTTGAGAATGTTTTTCTTACCTTTCTGGACATGGACAGTATACCATACACACACTTTCAATGGAGGGACAGAAAGCTCTCGGACTAAATCTAAAATATCTTGGAATGACATGAAGGTGAGTCATTAATGACATAATTTTAATTTTTGGGTGAACTATAACTTTAGGTTTGCCGAATGGACTGTTTAGGCATTTATATGAATTTACACAGTACTGGGTTATTAAATGCCCTCTCTTTGCAGCCTCCTTCGCTTCAGCCATACCAACCTGGCTATGCCCGATCTCGTCTGATCTCGAAATCTAAGCAGGTTTGGGCCAGGTTAGTACTTTTAGATTTTTTTCAGTAATTATCTAATAGGCCGGGTTAGTACTTTTGGAAATTTTGGAAACTGTCTAATAATCTTGCAAAAAAAAAAAAAAAATAAAGAGTCAATGCCCGATCTCAGAATCTAAGCAGGTTTGGGCCTGGTTAGTACTTGGATGGGAGACTATAAACTTTTGGGTTTCCTTCCCTACCTATAATGCACTGGCGATTATAGTGGCTGATCTTTAAGCATAATTTCAACATTCAGCAAAATACCTTTTTATTGTGTTCTTTAGAAGAATGAAAGTTATACAAGTATGACATATGTTTGACAGAATTACAGAATTTCAATTTACGGTGAACTGTGCCTTTAAGAAGATAACTACTACTCTGCCTGGTGCGCTCTGTGTAAATACACACCCCTAGACTCTCTGGGAACCAAGAGATGAAGCTCGACTGTCACACACATGAAAACTCAAGCTTGTGAGGGGGAGGGGTGTATGTACATGTTTTTATTTATCATGTTGTGCTGGTGCATAATAATCTGAATGATCTAATCATGCAAATTGTTATTGTAGAAAACATAAAATGAAGAGAGAAAGAATGAGGATGCAAAGCAGACCGACAGTGGTGCATTTCCATATCAATGCTTCTTGGGTGTATTTAAACGAACACGACAATGCACACACATACACACACACACACACCAACACGAAGATGACCAAACATATAGCTACTCTCATACATTTATACACCTCCGATTAACAGCTGAGAGTGACACATTTATTAGACGTACTCTTAAAAATAAAGGTGCTTTAAAAGGTTTAAAAGGCACAACGATGCCATAGAAGAACCATTTTTGGTTCCACAAAGAACCATTCAGTCAAACGTTCTTTAAAGAACCATTTCTTTCTTACCTTTTTATAATCTGAAGAACTTTCTTCCACCACAAATAACCTTTTGTGAAACAGAAAGGTTCTTAGATGTTAAAGGTTCTTTATGGAACCATTTAGACAAAAAGGTTCTTCTACGGCATTGGGAAGCGCCTTTATTTTTAAGAGTGTTTATCAACTCTGCATGAAGAGGAACATCTGGATGTTAGAAAAGGTTAATGTAAGGTCAAAAGTCCCAAAGTGACCTTCAATCTCAAGTCAGAGCCACTGGAAGGAACGAGGGAATGTCACAAACACATCAACACACATTGACAAATCACAGAGCTTATAATATTTCATTCTTGGAGCTGCATGAATAAGTGTTGTGAGAGCATTAGCATTAGCATGGCTGCAACAAGCGATAAGAAGTGGAGATCAGGCTGATTGTGAAGGAACACAATCACGCTGTTTGCATTTGTTCTCTTCTGATGACTCTCTCTCCCTCTCATTCTCTTGCTGTGTCTCAGGCGGCATGGTAAAAAGACCTTTTGGAACATTCAATTCACTCCTTTGTGGCTGCTGTCAGCGTTTTAATTGAACCAGGCGGCGATGAACAATACCACAGAGAGTTATGGAGTACGTGAGTGTATGTGTGTGCAGGCAGAGCACGATGATAGGAACATTTAGTAAGACTAAAAAAGAGTTACTTGCTGTGTTTCGACGTGGATTTGTCTAAAACATACTAACAGCTAGAGTCACTGCTGAACAGCTCTCATGACATTTGGTCCAATGGTTTGATTTACTGATCCACCTTCTGACATTATTTACTCACCCTTTGAAAACCCACTTTTTTTCTTCCATGGAACACAAAGGGAAATATTTTGCAGAATGTCTGACTTAATTCTTTACAGAGAAATGGGAACTGGTCTGGAAACTGAGGTTACTGAGGTCAATTATCCCTAAAGAAAGAGCAACTGGGTGATGATGAGTGAACTTTATAGTTACTTACACTATGTGTCTCTGATAAAATCTGAATAAAGCACATCTGTTTGTTATTGTTGCTTCCATAGACATATGCGTGTATTTTTCAAACTTTAAATGTATTGTTTTACTAGTATTTATGTGTATTTAAATGTCTGAAACCTAAAATATGCATTTTGTGGTTAATAATACTGCATAGTTGTGATAATATTTCAAGAGCAGTGCACGTCTGTCTCTGGCTCAGCGCCAGCCAACCGTGTGAAGGCACAGTTTGAATTTGGCAGTTATGTGACGTCACCGAACGTTCTAAATCCCGTATGTGGGACCATACTCCCAGGGGCACAGAAATAAAATCAGGATCAAATAAAATCAGTAGTGTTAAAGAAGTTAAAGTACAGTTAAAAAGTTTGGGGTCGGAAGGTTTTTTTTTAATGTTTGTAAAAGTTTTTCTTGGCATTTATTTGATCAAAAAACAGTAATAGTGTGAAATATTATTACAATTTTAAACAACTTTTCTATTTATAAAATAATGTTTTCTATGAATATATTTTAATTAATTTCTGTAAAGCTGAAGTTTCAGCAGTCATTACTCCTGTCAGTGTCACATGACCCTTCAGAAATCATTCTAATATACTGATTTGGTGCTCAGGAAACAATTCTAATTATTACCAATGTTGAACAGTCATACTGCTAGATATTGGCATCAAAAACCTTAAAAAACTCCTGCACTAACAGATAAATACTCACACAGGCACACATAGTATATTGAGAACATGCAGTTCAGACTCAATAATGGTAGGCAGCTGGATTGTGCTCAATATAATGGGATTATATGAAGCTGGTGTGCGATTATGACAGATAGAGATGTGGCTGTGAGTTCTGCTCTTGTGCAGCCAGATTAAGGATTAACCAGAGACAAGATGCTCTCATAGTAACCCATACTATCTAGCAGGACTGTGTGCTAACTCGCTCTCTCTTTCTACGCACTGCTTTGACCTTTTCATTTCATCTCTTATTTTTCTTCTCTGACTCTAACAGTGGAGCTCCAGGCACAGAGAACCCATGAAATTAAACCAGTATATCATCTCAAACACCCACGCGCACACGCACACTCTCAACATTTCCTCATTTAACACCGAAATGGTTGTGGAATGATACGGAGCGTCTACCTCGGTGAGTGAGCGTGTCAGTGTGACATTAATGTGTGAAGTCATTGATCAACTTCATCCCAGATTCCCTCAAGCAGTCGGGCACTTTAAAGTTCCACTAAACCGGATGCCAGACGCATCGCTGCTCTCTCAGGGCCTCACGCACGCGCCAGCCGGTGTGAGTCCACAGTCACCCTTGTCAATTTAAAACACATGGTGGATATGAGAAAAAAGAAACAAGGTCAAAAAAATTCCCACAAATGTCACTCGGCAAACTGACGATGTGTTAATCGCTGTTGCGCACGTCATTCCGCCGTGGATGCATTCCCTGCCGACCACCCCTCAGACTTCCTCAGATCCGGAGATTTCCCATATGGCTCGTCGGTGTGACAGCACCAATGACAGCGGAGGGGCTGAGTGGGAGGAGCTGTCATGCTGCATGACAGCTCTGAGCCAATCACGGCCCAGCTGCAGCAACTGACAGCTCTAAGAGCGCTACGACTGTCAAATCAGGCACTTTTTTTTATGTGTTTTGTTAAATTTGTGTAAGTATTCTCTATATGTATCCCCTCTGTTGTTTAACGCTGATCAATGTTGACATTTAGCTGTTCAGTTGTGAAAGAATCATAACACAACTGCATGAGTTTTCCAAAGCCAAATGCACACTACACAACTCACGATCTTGTTACTGTGTTTATTCTTTTGAGATGTAGTATTCAAAAAAGCTGGTAACACTTTAGTGTAGAGACCAATTCTCACTATTAACTAGATGATTATTAGCATGTCTATTATTAACATATTGGCTGTTTACTAGTACTTATAAAGAACATATTCTGCATATTCTACATTCTAATACTACCCAGTACCTAAACTTAACAACCACTTTACTAACTATTAATAATCAAAATTTGTTGTTAGTGTTTTGTTAATAGTGAGAAATGGAATGGAAATAAGGTGTGACCAAAACGCTCGGCTAATATGCACACTTGCTTCTAGTATGCATACTTGTGCGATACGTCTTCAAGTGTGAGCATCATTCAAATAAGCAAGAAATCAAAAATTTGCAAATAAATAAAGTTTATTTTTCACAGCTAAAAAGTGAAAAATGTTTATTTTAAATCCTAAAAAAATGTATTTTAGGTTTAGGTTTGGTCTGCAGTAAACCTTTAAATAAAACAATCTATGGAATATCCTTGATAAATAGGGACTGTTGTTTCTTGGACTTTCCTCCTTATATTCAAAGATAAACTTCTCAGACATTACTAAAAAAAGCACATGCAGCACGAAACATTAATAACATGACCAACTGATCAGTCAAACACTGTCTAACTAATATTGTTGAAAGGACAACCTATCAGGGCTGTTCCCGGTAGCCACGCCTCCTCTCTCCATGGCAACTGTCAATAGGCTCTGTTTTCTGGTTAATTGACTTTTTGAGAGCAGAGGCAGGAACATCAGTCTCTTTAATGGAAAAAAAACCAACATCAAGAAATTAAGTCTCTCTCTTACTCTCTCTCTCTCTCTCTCTGTCGCTCTCGCTCTCTCTAAAGCAATGCATCATCCCTGCTAAATAATAAAAATACCAAATCCCAGGCACACAAAACAAAAATCACATCCAATAGCACAAAACAAAACCCACATCCGAACACTCACACATGCACTGTCCCAACAGAGACCAAACTTATCCAAAAAATCCACATACTCCCCCCCCCCAACATGTCTTTCTCTTTACGCTTCTCTATCTCACGTCCGCATCTTCATTGTGTGTTGGTTGGACTTGTGTTCAATGTTCTAGGGTTTCATGAATAACTGAGCTAACAGGTCTGTAATTTAATTTAATTAACAGCCTACAGAGGCGTTTGGCAGAGTAACGAGACCGAAAGAGAGGCGGAAACAAGGTTCTGACCATGGCATCTCAGTACTGACTGAATAGTTGACATTTAGTGTGACTTTTGTCAGCTGCTTGTTTTGAATTTTTCCAATATTTTAATAACAGGCATGCTAATAAGCAGCTAGTTAATGGTGACAATTGTTCCCTACTTAAAAAATATTCCCAACTAATTTCAACACTGGGCAATTGTATGTCTTGGTTGGACCACAAACTAATCTAGAAAGAGTGTACTTACAGTCCACTTCAAAATAAATGGGTGCAGATTGTGAGAAGCCCTTTTGACAGCTGGAGGGTCTTGAGTTGTGTCTCATGTCTGAACAACTCCTTTACCTTCAGTAACCCAAACCCGCCTATCCTTCCCCACATCCTTCTCCTAGAGTACACTACAAGATAAACTCATAAAACTATAAACAGTTCATGAAGTAGAAAAATAGACATGATGATCAATATTTCCACAAAATGTATATGGGTGTCTCTGTCTGTGTGTGTGTGCGAACAGTTATTCTGATCATTTCTCATGGGGGATTTCTTGAAGTTCCCAAAGTTAGATTTGTCTTGCGGTCCCAGGAAAACCTGCTCTGACAGTTTGCCAGGTTTGCATTTACAGAAAATCACACACACACACACACACACAAAATCCTCATCTTCCTGACATGGACCCACATAGAGAGTCTGGAAGTTCACTAGAGGGAGAGGAATGAAATGAAGTCTACAAATAGATAAGTGGAGGATACAGAGAGAGAGAGTTTGCCTCATATGGACTTCAACGAAACAGCAGTGCCTCGACCCCATTTTCATGTGGTGTGGAGGAGTTGTGTGTGTGTTCTCTGCTGTTCTTCTACGGCAGGGTATCATTTCTGAGACAACCATCTGGATCAAACAGCATCAGATTTTACAGGACAACACATGTTTTCTTCTCATCTGTCTACATGCTTCGATGCTTTCCACTTTTATCATCATAACACTGTGTCCGTCCACCTCTCCTGCTGCTGTTCTCTATTATACTGGATATTCTCTCTCGCCCCCTTGCATTTTAATAGTCTTGTAATCCCTCCTGCTTCTACATCACCTGATTCAATTAGACGGTAAACCCGTGACACACACACACAGACACACATACAAGAAGTCCCATGTATTGGCATGTAAGAGCTGTGTGATTTGATTGATGTCATTTTAGGGAACCACTGAAATGAGGTTAGAAACGGTTTAGCTATTCAAACACATTTAAGACGAAGGAGGCATTTGCGTGCTTTGAATGTTCATACACTGCAGATGGTACTCAAAAACCTTAACACAAACATTTATGACATTATTTTTGATTAAATAAACAATTTTTTTTTGTCTGTAAATAGATGGCTATACAGATACAAACATATACATACAAGCACACTGGATTCCATGTTCCACAAGGCAAAAACACTGGTCAGAGGACGAACAGAGATGGGCTCTGGGGGTCTTGTTGCCCGGGTGACATTGCTCCATTATTTAAACTCATGCACTCTGGGCAACACCAGACAAAGAAGTTTCACAGGGGGGCTGTGTGTGTGTGTGTGAGTGTGTGTGTGTGTGTGTGAGTGAGTGAGTGTGTGTGTGTGTGTGTACAAAAAAGACTGAAGTCATGGAAAAAATGCTGAAGTTTATGTAGCTTTTCAAAACAAGAAGCTGTGCCAGCAAGAGACAGAGAGACACAGAGTGAGAGAGAGAGAGATTAATCAGGGTTAGTCATCTTTAAACATTCTGTAAATTTGGTGAATGCCAATGATGGTGAAGATTACTGTGCTTGTTTTGCTGCTTTTGTAGTTTTTTTAATTAACACAACACAGAACTCGATCAAGAAATGGACAAATTACAAACATATAATGGTCATAACACAATTTGGTTTCCCTTTTGTTTTTTTTTTACTTTGTTTTTTCTGTGAGAACTGTATGTGTGTATGTGTGTGTTTAGGGGATGTCTGGACATTCCTGGGGGATTCCGACATTTTCCATTCCCTCTCAAAATATCCCAGACTCTTTTCCATGAAACCGGAGCAACGGCTAATTCCAGCCCAAATGTAATCAGTCCCTGAAACATGAGTCTAATGAATGTATCAACAGAATTTAGCAATCAAATAAATCTTTCCACACACGGAGATGTTACTGAGTAACAGTTACTGGGATTTGAGTGCCCACGTGCATTCTCTGGCACTTAAATTATTTAAATTGAATTCTAAAGACAAGTGTTGAAAATTTTATATGGGGTCAGGTGAAATGACCTTCTTGCTGATTCACTAAAAATTAATTTGCACAGACCATCTCCGTTGTTTTAATTATGCAAATCAGATAACATGGCAACAGGTCATGATAAACACAATTTGCATGGTGCAATTCACCTTCAATTTAATGCATGTATATGTGTGAACGTATAAGCACATAAATATACATTTTGTTTTTCAGTTCACATCTTCAGTGCAAGAAGACAAAACAACAAGTAAACAAATTTTTATTGACCTCTTAAAGCCAGAACAGCCTGACCCATAGAATTTGTGGTGCCTCTGAGGGCTGGCCTTAAAACTGGAAGATAAGCGAATATCAGAGAGGATCTGATTCATAACTCTGCTGGTGGAGAGACAGAAATATTCAATTTCCACCTCC
This sequence comes from Carassius gibelio, assembly GCF_023724105.1. Classification (NCBI taxonomy): domain Eukaryota; kingdom Metazoa; phylum Chordata; class Actinopteri; order Cypriniformes; family Cyprinidae; genus Carassius; species Carassius gibelio. The sequence goes on along the minus strand of NC_068410.1, from coordinate 823,381 downwards.
CTTTGTTCCAACTGAGTGAATGGACACTTTACAGTGATGATTAGATGGTAATTTAAGCATATGCAAAATGTATGCACACACAGTCATACAAGATTATACATAATTGTTGAAATAAAGCTTTTTATTTGAAATATAATTTTCTAAGTTACTGTCACGAATCACATTATGTTGAGAATAAGTAGATATACAATTAGATTTACTCAATTACAATTTTAATTTATATTTACCAGTGTCCCACTGTTACTGTATAATTTATATATTTACTGTATATGATATTTGTGCTATATATCCTGTATATAATATATTTTTTTTCACTAAACATTTGTTGAAAAAAACTTTTGTGTTTTGTGTTTCAAACTGGTGTAGATTTCTTAAGGTGTTCTCACACTATTTTTTTTTAAGCAGAATATTAGAGAAAGTGGGTTTCTCCGTTATCTCGCACATGACGTAAGCATGCTCTGGCCCGGAAAGTTTAGTGCAAGTGTGAGTGCAGGCCAGCGGGGGAGTGGGGATAATCACGCTCGGGCTCGGTTCAAGGCAACCGTGCCTAGTGTGAGTACACCCTTAATGACTTTCATGTCACACCAATATTCTATCGTCTCAGTGTGTGAGCATTGTTACAGGCAGACTGGAGAAAAAGAGTGAATAACTGGAGAAGAACTACAGCAGATAAAAGGAAAAGGGAAGGAGTGAGGGAAGACATAAAAGAGTCCAAACGTGATGCGCACATCAAAGCTTCACCATAACAACCATGGCATTTTTGATAAGTGTGTGTGTGCGTATTTGTTACATTCTAATGTACAATCTATGGGGGATTTTTGTCCATTACAATCAAACATCTTTTCCACCAACATTGCTCCGTTCTTCATTCAAAACACTGTTATGACCTTGACTTCTGATCTGAGACCTGCTTTAATGCTCTCAGAAGTGTTGGAATCCCATGCTGGAAAATCCAGAAAAAAACAAGCTTCTGGTGGCAGTAGATTTTACATATTTTCCAGCGGGTCTGAGCTGGTTTAGATGATTAATCAGTTGCAGTACCAGAATTCTTCAAGCAATGAATTACTTTAATCTATGGAACAAATAAATTTATTAGTGACTAGAATACAACATCTGGTTGCACATTAGCTGTATTAGTTTTGTACCCATTAAAGATCAGTTTAGTTTTTGATAGTTTTAATATTATAAATAAAATACACTAATTGTTATTTATTAAACAAATATATATATATATATATATATATATATATATATATATATATATATATATATATATATATATATATATATATTACATTCTATAAATTTGACATTTAAGTTGGTGTGATTTCAAGTTTTTGATAGAAAATAACAGAACCACACAAATGTATTTGTGAATTTAAACATTACAGGTACAATTTGTAAGATATTTACAGTAAAATATCAAAAAACCACTAGGCTAGTGTTATATATTTTGTCCAGCTGATTACTAAAAATATCTCTAATGTTTTCAACTACTTGTAAATCATGAGAACATTTGCGACAAACTTCAACTAGAAAGAGTGGCGCATCGTGTCTGATCCATAGTCTGATCACGTCTTTGCATTGACTTTGCATGTAATCTACTCATACAACCTGAAGGTACAACCTGTACCTTTAAGCACACTAGCAGATGTCTAAAACGGTCTACCAGCTTCTCGACTTGTAGACCATCTTAAGATGTGGTTGTATTTAACACTGGTGAATTTTCTTGGCAAAATCCAGTAATTTCAATAGGAATCCATGCCATCGGGAATTGAGTATGAGAGTGAAATATTTCTCTATGCAAACTTCGTAACAAATTCAGATTAGTCATGAAAATTTGCCACAATGACCAACAGAAAAGTTGGAAACTGACTTCTGAGTTAGCTATGTTTCAAACACTGCGACATGCCAAATTGTGCCTATTTGACCACTCCTTTGGTCAACCTGGTAAAGTGGTGGAGACATGGCTGAACTGGTTAACATACTTAACAATAATGTTAACCAAACATAACTTGACCACCTTAAAACTTCACCATGAACATCCTTCTCTCAGGACCACCTTTGAGCAAAGCCAGGCTGATCACCTCACCGCTTACCAAAATAAGCCCAAAAGAATGGACAACAGCAATCTTTCACATTCTGACTTCCTGTCAATTAGACAGCGTTTCTAAAGCAACGAAAGCCTCTCTGCCCACCCACCAGAACGCTTTGCTTCTGGAGACAGACGGACGAGGCGTGTGTCATAGAGCAAAGCAGAAATAAGGGTGCAAAAATAAATATGGGCGTTTTTTACTAATGAACTCATGTCTTACACTGAAAAACTCAAAATGCTGTCCGCATACCATGCGTCATGTCACAGCGTCACATGTCATATCATTTTCATGTGTGAAGCCTTAGAGGAGGCGTTTAACTGATCTGAGTCAGTCCATCAGACTAACCAAGCCCGATGCACCTAAGGCTGACTTATTTCCAAACCACCTCTGTGGTCTCACCAGTGAACGTCTCTTGATTTGGCTGTAGTCAGAATTCCAGGACGAGTCTTTTGTCAAGAGATTGTTTGACACAGTTAACTAATAAAAGACTAATTTTTAAAAGATACAAATGAATTATGGGATCAGTTCAGTGGAGTGGGTTACAGCTCTTCTGCAGTTTAATTGGATTCTGAATATGAGAGGAAACGGAAACGGGGGATTTTCACACAAACTGACATGGCATGTGCACGTATGTAAATATGTGTGTGCGTAAGGGCTCAGAAAAAGGCAGTTTTTTTAAGCAGAACACCAGAGGATTCTGGGATGTGAGTTGTGCCTTGGGTAATATATTGCAGAGGGCTGCAATGACGCACTCCAAAAGATCACACATGCTCACGCACACCAGAAGCGGTTATTTGGAGATGACGGGCTGGAATATGACAACAACGATTCAAGTACTGACAATTTACGGCAATCTTGCTCACCTCCCTCAGCATCATCTGTCATCCTTCTTGTTTTTCATTTAACTAGCCCTCCCTAACCATTTTCTCTGTGAAACGGCATCCAAAAAGAGAAGCCAAATATCATCAGGAGATCCAGACGGAAGAGTTAAATTGCCCTGTTCTCCATCCAAAACACGTTAACAACCTTGACTGCTGATGTCAAGAGTGTTGTGGTGGAAAATGCAGGAGTGGTAGCTGGTTTTACATGATTTCTTGTGGTTTGGAGCCGGCCCAAATTGGTTTAATTGATCAACTGGAATAGCAGATGGTTTATTTTAAAGACCATCTTGGTCAACCTGATTAAAGACCATATTGACTAAATGGTTAAATATATGCACAACTTTTCAAATCTAAACAGATTTTAAAACAATAAGCAACTTTGGACAGATTTGTAAAACTGCTGCTAGGAGACAAATGGCACATTAAAACAATGTTTTCTAAAATCAGCTCAAAATATCCAACATGTTTGACATCCTCCGACTGGATGCAATCATAGTCTGAAGTGCCCCTCAATGGGTTGAAGGTCCAAGTAGCAGTTTCAATGCAGCTTCCAAGAGCACTACACTTTCCCAGCAGATGAATAAGGGTCTTATCTAGTGAAACCATTGGTAATTTTCTAACGAAAAAGTAAAAATGTATATACTTTTTTTACCATAAATGTATGTATGTATGAATAAAAGTGACCTTTCCAACATTATCATGTAAATGTGAAGTCGCAGAGTCAATGTATTGTGAGCATT
>NC_068410.1:797442-809942 GCF_023724105.1 Carassius gibelio | reverse complement strand
CATAATTATGAGTAGTACTGTATGAATATTAATAGTTGTCAGTGAAGAGATCCTGAAGCGTGGATAATTCGGCTGGATTTGCCGCAGGAGGGTAATGGAGTGGAAGTCTTTATTGGCCCAACATCGTGGTTAGAGTCTGTCAGATGAGATTCTCCCTTAGCCGTTCAAACCTCTGGAGCAGAGAAATCATATACAGATCATCTGAATCACACAAAATCAACTGATATTTGACCACAAACAACATCAACCTGCTCTGTCGCTGCTGACGGGTTACTTAGCATTACTAGCGTGTGCTGCTTTTATTGTTTTAATATGCCAGTAATCATCACTTCTGGCTGAATTTATTTGTTCAGACTCAGAAATTACAGCTGAATTATATTTGATTATGTATGTATGTGTGTGAGAGATAGTGTGTGTGTGTGAGTGTGTGTGTGTGAGAGAGTACATGTGTACATATATACAGGTGCTTCTCAATAAATTAGAATGATCTTGATTAGATCTTGAATTGATGGGTTTTTGTTAAACTTGAGCCAAAATCATCACAATTAAAAGAACCAAAGACTTAAACTACTTCAGTCTGTGAGCACTGAATTTATTTAATACAGTTTCACAATTTGAGTTGTATTACTGAAATAAATGAACTTTTCCACGACATTCTAATTTATTGAGAAGCACCTGTATGTGTGTGTGTGTGTGTGTGTGTGTGTGTGTGAGAGAGAGAGAGAGAGAGAGTACATGTGTACATATATATATATATATATATATATATATATATATATATATATATATATATATATATATATGAAGAGTTCAGATGCAAAAGCCTTTAAGTACCATCTGAAATTTTCATCTAAAATTAGGATTTTTATCAAGCTCCTTGAGTCATTTTACTTGAATGGCAAAGTGCAGGTCCTATTCCAAGCTATTAAGGTGAAATAACTGAACATAAATATAGTAGCCTGATAAAAATCCTAATTTTAGATGAAAATTTCAGATGGTATATGTATATATATATATATATATATATATGTGTGTGTGTGTGTGTGTGTGTTTATGTGTGTGTGTGAGAGTACATGTGTTTGTGTGTGTGTGTGTGTGTTTATGTGTGTGTGTGTGTGTGTGTGTGTGAGAGTACATGTGTGTGTGTGTGTGTGTGTGTGTGTGTGTGTCAGACAGTATTTTAGTAGCTAATGAATGCAGTGTTTCGGTGCTGTGTTGCGTGACTCTGTTGTTTGGCAGCGATCCTAAAGCCTCAGGCCACGTTTGAGGAAGATCGTCTGAACTGCCGTAAACAGACCCTGAGAGTGGCCCTGTGATTGGCTGCATGTCGTGACATCACAGGATCTGCTTGCTGAGACCGTTAATGCAGTACATGAAGTGTGTGAATCTGTCTGTCCGGCACACACGTCACACACTCATTATACTGCGCTATATCCATTAATAATACGAGTCAGTATTTGTCCTTCATTATTCTGTTATTCAGTCAGACTGTTTGTGTCTGAATTCGCAGTCCTATGTCCTCATAAGTCACCCTCTCCTTGTAATACCTGTGTCATACCCATGTCATTATACAGAGTTGTGTCCTGATATGTCACAAAAACAAGAGCACACACTCACACACACACAGACACACACAGACTTGGAATATCAGGTTTAATTGTTGTTTGTGTTCAGCAGCTGTTCTGTTGTATCATTTTCACTTTCCGTGCAGACGGGCAAAATGTTCTCTTCTACTGATAAGTGTTTGTTTAAATATGCCCCATGCGCAGACTCGCACACACACACTCTCTCTCACTAACACACACTTACATACACACTCTCTCTCTCTCTCTCTCTCTCTGTCACTAACACACACTTACACAAACACACACACACTCTCTCTCACACACACACTTACATACACACTCTCTATCTCTCTCTCCCTCTGTCACTAACACACACTCTCTCTCACACACACACTTACACACACACTCCCTCTCTCTCTCTCTCTCGCACACACACACACAAACACACATACACTCACCTATTTTTCTTCATGGGGGTCTTTCCATTGATGTCTATATATTTCCTGATATTTTCTATTTCTTAAACCCAGTTGTTCTGTACGTGTTGTTGGAGTGATGATGTTGATTGATTCGTGTTCCTCTGCTCTGATGGAGGAGTTTGATTTTTCTTATAGAGGAGATTTGGGTTGTTTAGAGGATGCTTGTGTGGGCATTATTACAGTCACACGTTCCATATAATATCCTCACACAGATAATAAGGCCATGAGTGTGTTTGCATGAGCCGTTCAGCTCCAGCAGCCCATAATGACATGAGTCTCGTGTGAGTCCCATCAGCCCCATTAGGACATAAACTCAGCCGTTTGAAGCTGCATTCACATTGCCAAAGCTTCGCACGCAAGAGAGAGAGAGAGAGAGAGAGAGCTGCTCGACTGTCAGCTGATCCGGTTACAGCTGAATATTCCTGATCGGTTCAGCTGCTGCATTCACTGTCCTACACGAGCACTAACACCGTCACACACTTCTCAAGCTCTTCAGAAGGACTAGAGACAAACACTGACCCTGAAAGAAACCTGCTGCAATTTTGGAAAACAAAGAAAATTATTAACTGAATCATGGCCAATAATTTCGCCCCTTTCTGCTCTTTTCACATCCCACACACACACATACACACACACACACACACACACACACAAAAACACATACACACACACATCTGTTTGGGAAATGACTCAAGCTGTTGCACATTGTTTTAGTCATGGCATGAAAAGTGTTTGAAAAGCATCTGAAATATCCTCCATCCAGCAGCAGCTGTTCGGCTCTTCAGTGTGTGTGTGTGTGTGTGTGTGTGTTTTTAACTTCACCTGCTCATGTCATAAGGGTTTCTCATAGGCATATCATATGTATGAGACCTGGAGCAGAACTCAGCTTCATAACATCTTACATCAATAAACAGCATACTAATGAACTCTAGTTAGCACTAGTTAACAGGAGTGAGGCATCTCACAAAACCAGAGAGAAATAAGTTAGTAAGTTTCAGCAGTTTAAAGTCTTTCTGTTATTTTGTTCAGTATTGGAGTGATTGGGAGGTTTGCGTTAGTATGTTTGATGCCAAATGGATAAAAAAATGTTTGACGTGTTCAGTGTTGAGTGTTGAGTCGATTCAAGCGGCGTGAATGAATGCTGGCTCTGTTGAATCACTGCGTTTGGATTCAATAAAGATTGACTTAGACTCTAGCACACAAACATGTCGACACTGTCTCTCTTTCTCTCTGTCTATCTATCTGTCTTTCTGTCTGTCTCTCTGTCTGCCGTCTGTCTGTCTGTCTCTCTGTCTCTCTTTTTGTCTGTCTCTCTGTCTGTCTGTCTGTCTGTCTCTCTTTTTGTCTGTCTCTCTGTCTGTCTGTCTGTCTGTCTGTCTCTCTTTCTGTCTCTGTCTGTCTGTCTCTCTGTCTGTCTGTCTGTCTGTCTCTCTTTCTGTCTCTGTCTGTCTGTCTGTCTGTCTCTCTGTCTGTCTGTCTGTCTCTCTTTCTGTCTCTGTCTGTCTGTCTGTCTGTCTGTCTCTCTTTCTGTCTCTGTCTGTCTGTCTCTCTGTCTGTCTGTCTGTCTGTCTGTCTGTCTGTCTCTCTTTCTGTCTCTGTCTGTCTGTCTCTCTGTCTCTCTTTTTGTCTGTCTCTCTGTCTGTCTGTCTGTCTGTCTCTCTTTCTGTCTCTGTCTGTCTGTCTCTCTGTCTGTCTGTCTCTCTGTCTGTCTGTCTCTCTGTCTGTCTGTCTGTTTCTCTTTCTGTCTGTCTTTCTGTCTCTCTGTCTCTCTTTCTGTCTGTCTGTCTGTCTCTCTGTCTCTCTGGGCCTTATTTTAACGATCTGAAACGCAAGTGTCAAAGCGCGAAGCGCAAGTAACTTTGTGGGCGGGTCTCGGCGCTGTTGCTATTTTCCCGGCGGGATAAATGGCTCTTGCGCAAGGCGCAAATCTAAAATGGGTTGGTCTGAAGTAGCTTCATTATTCATAGGTGTGGTTTGGGCGTAACGTGAAATAAACCAATCAGAGCGTCATCCAACATTCCCTTTAAAAGCAGGTGCGCAAGCTCCATTATGGATTGCTATTATTATGGCGTATTTACCAGGCGCACGCCAGGAGCGGTTCACAGCCGAGGAGACTGATGTTCTTGTAAGAGCAGTGAAAGACAGAGAAGTTGTGTTATATGGGATGGGAGAAACCCACCCAAAATAGCGTCATGATTTCCGTCATCTCATGTGTTAATATTTTTTTTAGTGTAACAATTTATGATTTGCAAAAATAGATGAAAAAGTGTGTAAAGATGTTGTATCTGTGTAGATTACATGAGCAAAGTGCACGCTATACATTATGGTCAAGCATGCGCCCTTAAAATAGCAGAATGAACAACGCGCAACGCGCCACTGACTTTAGACTAGGTTTTTTCTGGTCAGTGGCACAATTGTTTAATGGAACAGCAAAATAGCACCAGGGATTGTTTGCGCCGGAACACGCCTCCTTTTTTGCGCTGAACCGCCCAGGGAGCGCAAGTTCATTCACTAGTTTAGCGACGTGCGTCTGTGGAGGGAAAAGCGCGCTTTGCGCAGGTGCAAAATAGGAATGACACATGCGTCGGTGTACAAAGTCAATTGCGTTGGGTGCAAGATAGGGCCCACTGTCTCTCTGTCTGTCTGTCTGTTGTTTATGAAGTCACTCAGTTTTGTAGTGGCAGGTTAAATCCTGTGTTAAATAAGTGGATTTAAAAATTCTTCATATTTTCGCAGTGTAGCATCACTGATGTGATGAAAATATTTTATGAGAACAACATTTAAACTGAATTGATCTGATTAATGACACTGTTGTCTTCTGTTTTACAGCTAAAATTAGTTTCATAATTCATGAATTATTTATTGTTATTTTCCTCTTTATTTCTGTATGTATGAAGTACTATGGAAACACATGTGATTGATGTGGTTAGTGTCCAGTGAGGGACTGTAAAGTGAGTGTGTCAGTGGTTTCGTGAGCCGCAGTGAGAGTGCATTAGCTGTGCTGTCTCTTTAAGAGCTCTAGCGTGTAGCTGCGCTGGTGGAGTGGGAGTTTGTCGGATTGCGTGACTGCAGCAGACGAAGAGCTGACCTCAGAGAAACGCTTATGAAAATGATCTGCTCAATGGCACACGAGACCAGCACTGCAGAAATGAGCAGAAGACTTGCTTCCCCCACCCCCCACACACAGACACACACACACACACACACACACACACACACACAGACACACACACACACACACACACACATTAGACAATTGGACTTGTAACCCAAAGGTTGCAGGTTTGAGTCTTGGTGAATGTCAGTCACATGATCCAACAGCGCAGTTTTAATGGCATACAAAAAATTGGAATTACACAAAGAAAACTAAAACTTTTTTTCCGTCTAGTTATGTATTACAGGGTTTGTGGTCTCATTTGTGGTTGATTAACATGAATGCAAATGCTCACCCAAATACTTCTATTGCATTAGAGGTTAGTGAAAAACTAACATGAACATATTATATGTAGAATCTGCCGAGGACCCGAAATAAAGCTGAGAAATGGATTTTGGTTGAACATCTTGAAACGTGTGAGTGATTTATTTGACTGCGCTGAATTAAAGCTCTTTGGGTTGCAGAAGCAGGAAAGCACTATGAAGTAATGGTATGTTGGCGGAGCGGGCTGTCTGTCGGAGGGTTGCGTGCCACGGTGTGTTTTGCGTGGAGGCCACATGTTCCAGCTCATTCCTCAGCCATAGTTTATAAACTCAGTGTATTTAGAGGTTGTGCTGCGATCTCTGCTCTCCAGCATCTGGAAAGAACACAACACCAGTCTGAGGAGTTCAGGGAGACAAAAACTGTTTCAGTCAAAGTTTGGGAGTCTTCGTTAAATCTATAATTAATTACACACATCAGTGTGACACAGATGACAGTTAAAGGAAAAAAACAGGCTGTTCTTACACTGATGTTTTCACAGCTGCTTCTCATCGTCGTCTGCGAAAGTATCGAGTGTTTCACGACTGACTGAAGACAAACCAGAATCAGAATGAGCTTTTATTTCCAAGTCTGTTCACATACACAAGGAATTTGTCTCGGTGACAGAAGCTTTAGTACACAGAAATACAATATATATCAAATATATATATCCAAATATTTATCTATAAAGTAAATAGAATATATATAGAAAAAATTGCACAGACAAGAATAATGCATGTACATTTATTATCTAAATGCATTGACTATTTACAGGCAGTTTAATAAATCTGATGGAACTTACATATACTGTACATATAAATAAATAGGTTGTGCAGTGGTACAATTCCTCATGAGATGATAAACACTGATGCCAAACATGAACACTGCCGCTAAAATTCCCAACCCAGACCTGAATCATATAGACGGTCTGCGCAAACAAGTGTGAAAGGGAATCAGCGTTGCTGGTGCTCTAATAAATAAGACGCTGTGTGTGTTGTTGTGCTGGTCACTGAGATCATCTGTTCATGGCTCTGACGTTTCACAGGCTCTGTGAGCTCAGCTTCTGTCTTCAGTGTAAACATCTGATCCTCCAGCTGCGCTGTGGAAGTGGAGGGGTTTGTGGCTTCTATTGGACGTGTTTGGATGTTGATGGGCAGCAGCAGCTCCGCTGGATCCGCCCTTCTGCACGCAACGCCTGGGAACCGGTCCAGGACTGGGATTTACTCCTCTGCTCTGGGAATCCTGGACAACTGTCTTCCCTCTGCACACAGACATTTGTCAGATGCTTCAGGCCTTCTTCTCATATTTGATATCATTTCATCAGAAGTCAGACCAGACAACAAATCCACTGTTGTTTACATGAGAATATTAATTTAACTTTATATCATCACACCTTCTTATCTGTTTGTGCTGGTTGTCACTCCCAGTCCAGTTTCTGCCTTTTCTCTAGTAAAAAGAGAAAACCAGGATCACAGTCCATCTGTGAACAGAAAGAGTCAGAATACTTCAGAACATCCTGGAGATATTTGAGCTAAGTTCTTGAACTGGAATCATAAATCAAACTGCTGCTGATGGGAAAAAGTGGTTGTGCCGTTGATGTGCAGCTGCCCTGAGGGCGACGGGGTCGAGGGTTACGTGCCAGACTACACTCGTACACATTACAACACTCACTGATTCACCTGCAATACACCACTAGCTAAAAATTATGCTGTTCGGATTTTCATAATCTTATACTTCAGAATCTGGGATTAGATAATTCCAGGATTCATCGGGCTCAAATGGTCAAAGAGTTGTTCCGGGAATCAGTCCTGACTTTAATTCCATTGAAGGTCTTTGGGACTCAACACAACATTAGAGAGTTGGCCTTTTTGAATGAATTTTCTTGCAAACAGCCATTGTAAATCAGACTCTGAGACGTTCCCTGTTGCCTGCTGGTTTGAGCTGGTTTGAGCTGGTTTGAGCTGGTTTAAACTGGTCCTGAGCGGGAGCTGGTTGTTCAGGACCAGCTCAAACCAGCAGCCATGCTTCAAAACATACCTAACAGGGTTGTGTTCATAGATCTGTGCTTTATTTGACTCTTCTGAAATATATAGTTCAGTCATGAGACTCTAGATGGTGCAGGCTGATGGGGTGTTAACTTAACTGATGATATTCAGAGCCTTAAACAACTTGGCACAAGCTGATTTCATGCTGATTGGCTCCGAAAAACCTTCACCTTCCCCAGCTCCACCTGTATAGATCCGCTACAGGTTATTTTATATCCTATTTGTGCAGCAGCAGTATGTCTTAAATACTCATGGCACTGTTTCGCCATAGGCATCGGTAGTATCAAGTTCCTGTACTTGCTTACATCAGCAGCAATGATCTACTACTACAGCAGCAGCGGAGCCGATCTGTTCCTCCAAGACCAAATACATTAACATTGTCATATCCATAACCATGCTAAAATGTTACGAGAGTTGTCATGATTGAGAGCAACATAGATAGAAACAAAATAGCAGCCCACTGTATGGTGTTTATTTACTCAGGGAGCCATGATAAATTCAGTGTGTGGCAGTGATAATTGTTTGTGGTGTTTGTGGGGCTGCAGATAACTAAAGCACACGCCAGTAATGAACGCTGTGAGATAAACACGTCACTGTACTGTGTTACTCCAGATTCAGTACTTCAGCACACTGTGGTTCAAATGATACTGATAAAGCTTCTGTACTTTATGATAAAGCTTTTGTTTTGATGCCTCAAAGAAATGAAGAGAAACTGTTGTGTAAACAGAAGTTTGTAATTGTCATATTCTCATATGATCATGATGATGTGTGTCACTGGAGATAATGAGTCCACACCAGTCCTGCGAGTCGAGTCTACACGTCAGTCTGAAGTGTTTTTACTGAGATGCAGTGAGCTTGGGTTTGATGACATTAACCATTAAATGAATATGCTGTAAACAGATGAATGAGGACTGATGATGCTGTAATTAATCTAGCGCGGTGGCTGGAATATCTGCTAATTTGCCGGGATCAAGTGATGTGAGTGATCTGTATCAGTATGGCTAATTCATGATGGCTGTTTTTGGTGTTGGGTGACTTTGACCCGCTGGACAGCATCCAAACATATCCATTTCTCCTGTTAACACAATCTCACACATATGCTTGGGTTGTAGGTATTTCAAAACAAATCTGAAAATGTTTTATTGTTTTCTCTAATGTTAATAATTGTTAGACAGCTTCTTGGATGGGTTTGACATCCGTTATTGTGGCAGAAAAGATACTCGCATGGCTTTTGCTAATTATGAGGCTCGACGATCTCCAAGGATGGATGAGATTAACTCATAAACTGATTTATTGATTAGAGACAAAAATAACCCTTTCCCAAAACTAGTTCAGCATTCCAGAGAGTTTGCATGTGGGATCAATAATGGCTTAATGAAGGCAGATATGAACGAAACTGAGAGAGAGAAAGAGAATAAACATAACAAATAAACATCAACAAGCGTTCCAAACATTTAGTGTGCTTGTGTAAATGCAGAAGCTGTACTCACACACACAAACACATCTGGATTAATATGATTTGTGTTTCAACACTCTATAGATGAATATTTTTTCTGAAAGTGTCTCTCTGTATGGATCTGCTGGAGAAAGAATCCAATCAAATATCAGCATGCACAGAGCTAAAATATGCTGAAATATTATGGGTCATTCTTGGTTCTGACCATTATTTGTATGTAAAGCTTCAGTTATACCTTAACTGTCACATTGTTTTGTGCTCCTGCTGTCACATAAATGCTAGTCCTGTGTCTGTAGGGTTTAAATATGCTTGTTCTAAACCTGAGATAAGATGCAAACCGTTTAATTAATTTGTTAAATCTTTTCTTGATTAATTTAAAAGTTTGTTTTCTACTAGAAATGTGAGAATTATTCATGTGACTATCAGTATAGACATTCTAGACAGAGACAGTTTAAGTTCCCCAAGCAGAGGACGAGAATAGTGTGAATTAATAATGTCAAATGTGAACAACACGGCGATGTCACAATAACAGCAGAAGATGGAGAGAGGAGCTGCGGACACACAATAGCACATATAATGAACCGTTAGGCTCCATAACATCAGGACTTAACCTTCTGAGCATTCAGAGCATTCATGGCCTGCCAGCAGTCATCAATATTTAACAGCTGTTGTTCTTCTGAAAGTCTTTATAGGCTAATGTGGCTTCCTCAGTTTGCACGCAAGGGCTTGGACTCACGCCAGCCGTCTGTCAGAGACGCTGCAGATTGACAGAGGACTGGATCGCGTGACAGCAGCAGCTCGCTCTGTGTGTGTGTGTGTGTGTGTGTGTGTGTGCTTCCTGTGCTGGTTGGTCAGAAGGGTTAGTGGGCGGGGCTCAGCGTGTCTGACTGAGTTCACTCACAGAGCTGCTGTTCACTTGAGCTCCACCAAACCATTCAGTACAGATCATCACACACAATCCCAAAGAGATGTGAACAAACGGGTTAGACTCACTGAAGGGATACAGATGTGAAGTGTCCACTCTTAATCGATTCAATCCTGTCAAAGTACCTTGAGTTTGGAAGAGGGACAGTTTAGCCTCCTGCTTCACTTCTTTATGATTCCTGTGTGCAATGTTTCAGCCTGGGATGAATAAGGATTCGTGTGTTACTGGAGCTAAACATCTTTTTGATCACTGTCATCTTGTGATCACTTACTTATTTGTATTTTTTATTCTTTTATTATGTGTTTTATGTTCTGTCGCTGTCATTCTGTTGTACTGCGGAGCTTCTGTCACGAAAACAAATTCCTCGTATGTGTGAACATACCTGCTCTTTCTGATTCTGATTCTGATATTTACACAAGATTGCAGTGAATACGTTTTTGTTCATCAACAAAATGAAGGTGCTTTCATGAGCAACACATCAGATAATGGCAGAGATTGAGGATTTTCTGAACACAATGAGCTTTTCTCTTGTTATGAACTGAATAAGTGTTGAAAAAGAGGAAGAGAACAGAGCTGAAGTTCATTGTTCACACAATAGAAAATTAATTCCAGTCAGTCACTTATAAGAAGTCAAATGTAATCTAAATGAATGAATGAAGTATTTCACTCTATTCTTTCCTGTTTCTGCAGCTGCTCACGAGAAACACATGAACGGGAAAGAGAGCGACACGACGGCCAGCAGTGCCCCTGAGAGCCATCTGCTGCTAGAGGTGTGTGTGTGTGTGTGTGTGTGTGTGAGAGAGAGAGTGTGTGTGTGTGTGTGTGAGAGAGAGAGAGAGAGAGAGAGTGTGTGTGTGTGTGTGTGTGAGAGAGAGAGAGAGAGAGAGAGAGTGTGTGTGTGTGTGTGTGTGTGAGAGAGAGAGAGAGAGAGAGTGTGTGTGTGTGTGTGTGAGAGAGAGAGAGAGAGAGAGAGTGTGTGTGTGTGTGTGTGTGTGTGAGAGAGAGAGATTCTGTAGAACTAGAACAGCTGGGTTTAACTAGTAGTTTGATTGACTAGTTCTGAGCTGTTGACACTAACCAGACGCAGCATGGTAACAGCAGACGAGTGAGAGCAGCTCTGAGCTCCAGAGACTCTCTCGAGAAGCACAATGTGTTGCGTGACTTCAGGAATCACGGACTGATCCCAGAGGAGAGGAATATTCCAGATTCTCCTTCTCTCTGCTTCCGTGGAAATGCTCTGAATGAGTTTCTTTCGTGACCTTTTTGATGCGCCTTTGAAGTCTGTGTGACAATGTGAGAAATCAGGAAAAGCCATCAGGATGTGAACAGAGAGAGAGAGAGAGAGACTTCTCGTGATCTGTTTTCAGAGCTGAATTTCTGTGTAAAGTCTCTGTTGTTAACCTCAGATCTGCTCGGAGCACATGAAGCACAGATACAGACAACCATAAAAACAGCCACAAAACACTTAACTAACCCATCAGACACTTAACTAACCCATCAGACTAGCAGCAGAGACATATCAGAAATAACATTTACACACACGGTCAGATGCTGACGAGTGCTTGTTGTGTTCAGTCTTTAGCAGGTTTTGCGCTGGTGGTCAGCAGTGATGGGATGGTCTTCTACGCCTCCTCCACCATAGTGGACTACCTGGGCTTCCACCAGGTGAGCATCACTGACCAACACACACACACACACACACGCAGAAACACACACACACACACACACACACACATGCAGAAACACACACACACACACACATGCAGAAACACACACACATGTGTGTGTGTGTTAAAGTGTGTGTGTGTGTTATTAGTGTGTGTGTGTGTGTGTGTTAAAGTGTGTGTGTGTGTTATTAGTGTGTGTGTGTGTGTGTGTGTGTTATTAGTGTGTGTGTGTGTGTGTGTGTGTGTGGTAATGTGTGTGTTTGAGGAGCAGTGTTACAGTAACTCTCTCAGTGCGAGTGTGTGTGTGTGTGTGTGTTAAAGTGTGTGTGTGTGTTATTAGTGTGTGTGTGTGTGCTGTGGTAATGTGTGTGTTTGAGGAGCAGTGTTACAGTAACTCTCTCAGTGCCAGTGTCTCTGTGTCAATTCAATTCAATTCAATTCAAATGAGCTTTATTGGCATGACTGTGAAACAGCACAATGTTGCCAAAGCAATAAACAGTGAACAAGTTATACAGATATATAGATGTACAGATATGTAGATAAAAAAAAAAGAAAAAAAAGAAAGAATAATAATAATAATTATATATATAAAAAAAAAAAAATTAAAAAAAAAATATTCATGTCAATATTGTACATATATAATCACAAAAAAAATTAGTGGATACAGGGTAAATATTTACAGAGAGCATTGCTGAAGAACAGGAGTTTAGTCTTTGTCCCTCATGATGTGACAGGAGGAAACATACTGCGCTGCGAGCTGGACACACTTCTCTTTCTCTCCCAAAATATAACTGAGTTTGTCTATGTCGCTTGCTTGCCTGAATTCAGGCACAATTTGCGCTATTAGGGTAAAGTAGTGGTCTCTAATGTGTTCATATTTAGTGCAGTGTGTGAGGAAGTGCAGCTCGT
>NC_068410.1:774183-796942 GCF_023724105.1 Carassius gibelio | reverse complement strand
CTTTTTAAAATTATGTGTATATATGTAGAATTGTAACAAAATAGAAAATAATATAATAGAAATGATAGAAAATCAATAAATAAAAAATACAACACAAATGAAGGCATAGGGAAACCATATATATAATGACACCACTGCCCTTTTTGCTCTGCAGAGATATAATTTTCATAAGCAGCAGCAGGTGCTATATTAGTTTTCGTATGCATTCTTCTCATTGTTCACCTCAGGCAAATAACCAAATCATCATGGCCTGCTCTTTTGTATGTAATGTTTAATCAAACACATGTTCAAATAATTCAACACGTTAATCAAACACATAGGGTTAGTTATGAAAGCCCTCATACAACAGCTCTGTGTTTGTCCACTTATAATCCAATGCACACGCAAACAACCGTTTCTTTGTTTGTCTATTCGGTGAGCTATTGCTTTAATTTCCGATCATGCATTTGTTTGTTCGTTTAAGCTCTATGTCCTTTTTCTGTGTATATTCCTCTTTTTGTTTTATTATGTCATGCTTCAGGCGTGCCTGTGTGAGGAAGAACATTTCCACCTGCACACAGTGGTTAAACATTATGAGAGCAGGTAGGGGTGCTAATCAGAGATGGACGGTACACCACAAGCCCCAGGTTAGAAACAATCTCTGTGAGTATTTAATATTTATGGCTTCGGTTTGTTCTCCACTTCAAAACAATAGAAGAATTGTGGATTTATTTGGATTGAGAGGTCGACCGTGTTTAAGCTGCATTCTCATAAATGTCAAAAGATGGCATTTTTGGTTTGCTAATAGCATTGAATGGAAACTAAAATGAAAACCTGGTTACCTGCCCTGCTGTCTACTGTTTACGTTGTCAGATGCCTTTTAAGGAGCATCCTACGAAACCTTTTTGGATCATATGGAACAATCTACAAAAAGAAATGTCATACATATAGCACTTGAGAACATCTGATTTCAATATAGTTTGATACAATAATCTAATATGCACAAATACATAGCACACACAACATAGATGCATTTGATTAAATTATTTGTGTTGAAACAATTTAATGCATTTTACATACCTATATACTTTCTAGCCATTATAAGAATTTTGGCTACTTTGGAACTTTGGCTTTAAAAAGGTTCTCAAAAAACAAACAAAAAACATCAAACAACATTTAAACATTGTTCATGATATTTGATATATATATATATATATATATATATATATATATATATATATATATATATATATATATATATATATATATATATATATATATATATATATATTTATATATTTTTTTTTTTTTTTTTTTTTTTTTTTTTTTAGTCGGATGCTCATTCAACATTTTAAACTTAACATTTCTTAATTTCAGATGGTTTAGACAACATTTAAAAGTAACATTGCCATAATGTTTTCCAAATTATAAAACGGAATGCTTCCTGAATGTTTTCTCTAACATTAACAAAACCAAATAAATACATATAATATAATATAATATAATATAATATAATATAATATAATATAATATACTTATAGTGCTGTCAAACGATTAATCACGATCAATTGTATCTAATATATATATATATATATATATAAAAAAATTGTTAACATAATATATGTGTGTACTGTGTATATTTATTATGCATGTGTAAATACACACATACACAGCATATGTTTTGAAATCAGCATATTAGAATGATTTCTGAAGGATCATTTGACACTGAAGATTGAAGTAATGATGCTGAAAATTCTAATTTAGAAATAAACAGTTTAGAGTTTTTTTTTTTTTTTTTTTTTTTTACACAATATTATTTTATTATTGTTAAAACAAATACAGCTTTGATAATCATTAAAATAAACTTCTATCAAAAACATAAGAACAAAAAAAAAAAAAAAAAAAAAAAACTGACCAAATGTTTGATTGTACTGTAGGCCTAGTCCAATCTGTGATTAAAAGTGTGATACTGTACCTTAGATCACTCTTCACTTTTCGTGATTAATCATACAGTACAATATGACTTATCTTTGATCGGACTTAGTTATGACATGCAGAACTAATAATTATATGTCTGCTCCCTTCTCTAAAATGTCTTCTGTGGAAAAGTAAAAACCGTGCATTTACCGGAGCGCTGTGATTCCATCGAGCTGAGCATGTCTTAACTCAGCATTCATTAGCAGCTGCTGACTCTGAACTTCAGAATGCTGTTTCCCAGAGAATCTCAGAGTAATTCAGCCAAACAGATGGCAAAGGAAGGCGCCCTATTCGGCAAATCAATTATATACATTGATAACACATCTCTATTGACCTGGATTCCTTTCAGCTGCATGACTGAAAACAAAAAAAGACATTACATTAGATAAACTAAACCAGGCAGCATATATATATATATATATATATATATATATATATACATATATATATATATATATATATATATATATATATATATATATATATATATATATATATATATATATATATATATATATACATATATATATATATATATATATATATACATATATATATATATATATATATATATATATATATATATATATATATATATATATATATATATATATATATATATAGTATGGTAACGGGAGGTGCATTGCTCACAGGGGAGATAAGTGATGTGCATTTTGCGGTCCAGGCATCGTGCCAACTTGTATGTCCTAAAACAAATGTTTAATGATACATAATCCATGGCATCTGCTGTAATAGGCTTCCACCTAGCATTAAACCTAAACACTTTCGGTCGACACCGACACTAAAATAATCACACTGCTTTGACTTTGGATGTGTCATTAGTAAACCTCTCTTACCCAAATTACGCAGCGCAGGAGTCTTTGTAGCTCTGCTTGGCCAAGTTACCGTATCTGTGCTTTGTGGATCAAACAAACCAATTTTTTTATTATTATTATTATTATTATTTTTTTTATTTTTTTTTTTTTAAAGCACAATTTTCAAGCAAAACCTATCTCAAGTTTTAGAATCAAACACAGCACCTCCATTAATTTATGGGTGTTTCTTCAATGGGCACTTTTGAAAAAAACAAAGCACTCATTCACACTGTAGTTTAGTATTTAATTTCTTTTTAACAATGCCAAACGTGTATTTCTCAAATTCTATTTTTAAAATGACATTATTATATTTCAAACACAACAAAATGGATAATTTTGTAATAATCCATGTCTTACTATGTCTACTTTCTTAGGTGAATTTCATTCATCATACATATATTTTTTGACATCATCATAGCTTGGAAATTTTAATCATAGTAATACAATGTTCTGCTTATTTCATATTTGCCTTGATTTTTGTGTTGTTGTTGTTTTTCACATGTGTTTTTGAAACCAATGTCTCCTAACTTTTTCTTCTCTAACTTTTGATCAACTTTATCTGATTAAATATAAGGGTCACTAAAACAAACGAGGGTCACCAAAATGAGTCATTTTTATCTCATGAGATTAGATCGGAGTTCACACACATATATATATATATTTTTTCTTCATAATTTACTATATAACTGGGTAAAGGGTTAAAACAATAAACTCTATACATAAAATGAATTTGAATAGTAGCGTAGGTAAATGATGAAAGCATAGACATATCTCGTCACGTGTTCTCAAATATGTATTTTTGTATTCAACAAAAGCATGTCAGAATGCTCTATTGATTTATGTCAGAAGCTGAAGAACATGTGAAAGTTGACTCTTGCCTCTCACGTGGGTGTTCTCACCTTACGTAATGTGGATAGAAAAGGTGTGGGCTGCTCAGGGTGTTTGCGCAACACTACCTGCAAGCACATGACAAAAAAAAAAAAAAAAAAGGGACAAAAAAGGGACAAAAAACAATCTGTGTGCTTTCTAACTCTTTTCCATTCAGGTATAAGAGTGCAATGCACCTAAAATTAAACAAATTACAGCTAATAATGAAATGCAGTGTGATCTCTATGATGGTTGGTTTCAGTTACACATAACAGTTTGAAGACAGGAACTTGCACATTATGACTCATTATGAGCTTTCCATGATCTTGTCAGTCTCGCTGATGGGTTAGTCATGATGCGAAAAAATGAGACTAACAAGAAAGGGAGAAAAAAAAAAAAAAAGTGTGTGGCTGGGTGGATTTACTTCATAATCTCGCCAGATCAGACAAAACCTCAATTTTTAAGAAAATATTATTTCATTTTAATCTTCAAAATGCTTTTAATTAAAAGCTTGTTTCACCTTGATATCAGTCAGTGTGTATATCTTTAATTCATATCAAGGTTAAAACATACTTTAATTTAATATTAAAATTAAAATTAAATTTATGCATTTGGCAGACGCTTTTATCCAAAGCGACTTACAGTACATTCAGGCTATAATTTTTTGTCCTATCATGTGTTCCATAAACACAATATTCATATTATTATTCTTCATTTAATGTTTTACTTTATTTGCACAGGGGTAAGCAGTATGTCAAACAGTGAAATACTTTAAATGTTAAACTTCAGATTTGTAGCTATATATTTATCAAACTTACAGTAGAAGTTTTAACATGTAAACTACATACAGTAATAGAACCATTTTATAAACAAGCGGCTGAACTGAAGTTCTCAGAACAAAACTAGTTTTCATTAATGTCAGGTTGAGGCAAGTTGTCATACTTTTTTATTTTAAATGTATACATTTATACAATTATGGCATTTGTTATTCAAAGCAATGGTTCACACATATGTTGTATGTCTTTATATGAACAGTAGGTACAGTATCTATCTATCTATCTATCTATCTATCTATCTATCTATCTATCTATCTATCTATCTATCTATCTATCTATCTATCATTTTATTCATTTATTTATGTTAATTAATTTCTAAACAATGTAATTTAACTTTGTTTTATTTTACTTAATGACAGATTTGTCATTTTGAAAAGTTACCCCAAATAGTCACAATGTGCCTCAGTTGTTTAAATTACTGTAACAAAAAAAAAAAAAAAAAAAAAAAAAAAAAAAAAAAATAATAATAATAATAATAATAATAATAATAATAAAATCCATATTTTAAACTAGATACGGGTTTAAACCAATGGAAACTTCTACCGTGTAGTGTGACACCATTCCCCACCACAGCAATGTGTGTGCAGTTAACAGTATCTGTTCCCTAAGCAATATTGTGTAGTCAACCCTTCAGTGTATGATTCAGAAGTGCACGTTGAAATAAACCCCAGACACATTCACTACAGTAAAGAGTGTGACAGCTTCACTCGGGTGTTCAGAAGGTAAGCTAACATATATAATGGCCGAGGAGGATACTCAAAGCACACACTCCCGCAGAAGTGCTGCACAAGGATGCGTTCAGGACTCGTCTCTCTCTCTCTTTCTCCTCTCCATAAGGAGTCACGATAGCCCCTTTGACTGTACGGAGGGAGGAGCTCTAGTGAAGTGAAGCTCCAGCACAAGCTCATTCACTGGGCAGATCGTGAGGCTGGAGAATCTGCCTCCTCGACACCTTCAGTAAGAAACCGCTGGGGTCAGGCGCTCTCCGAAGCGACGCGGACAGTTGAATATTAATTACAGACTTTTAGTTTCGGCCACTGGACTAGCTGAACACTGAAACGTGGAGCCCAAGAAATGCGGGCGCAAAATATCTGAACATCGCGACTGGACACGTAAATGAATAATCAAACAACCCACTGCGCGATGGAGAGCTCAGGGCAAGTTGGATCTGGACTTGTTCCATGCGTCTTTTTGCGCGGTGGGCTCTTCCGTGCCAGGGAAGCCTTTTGAGAAGTCCAGGCGTCCGGTTTGTGCTACAAAACTGGGTGGTTTTGTTTGATCCACAAAGCACAGATAACTTGGCCAAGCGGAGCTACAAAGACTCCTGCGCTGCGTAATTTGGGTAAGAGAGGTTTACTAATGACACATCCAAAGTCAAAGCAGTGTGATTATTTTAGTGTCGGTGTCGACCGAAAGTGTTTAGGTTTAATGCTAGGTGGAAGCCTATTACAGCAGATGCCATGGATTATGTATCATTAAACATTTGTTTTAGGACATACAGGTTGGCACGATGCCTAGACCGCAAAATGCACATCACTTGTTTCTCCTTCGAGCAGTTATTTTCTAATGCACCTTCCGTTACTATATATATATATATATATATATATATATATATATATATATATATATATATATATATATATATATATATATATATATATATATATATATATATATGAAACCGAACGCATTGCAAAAGTACAATAGACAGTGCTAATGTAACACTGACTCCTGTGATCTCAAGGTATATAAACCCTTATAAGGTTTAATGTACTTATATTTTCTCATTCCCTGCAAATGCAGTCCCTGTAAATGAAACTCATGTGACTTCATTGTGATGTAGTCGTCTGCAGCACAGATGCTCGCCTTCAAAGTCACATTTACACAAAGGCATAGACACACACACTCACAAGTGTTCAGGCAGACATACCTACACACAGAAGTCCTCATTTAATGTCTGGAGAGACAGAGTTTGCAGCACACTCTCTAAAAGCCCACGAGAAATAGATGTGCAGTCCACATTAAATCTGTTGTTATGTGTAGAGAGGTTTCAAACTGTGACTAAGATGTTGAAGTTATTAAACTTTTATTTTAATAAATGCAAGACATTGTGCAAATACACAGACAGATAGGATTAATGTGAAGAATTAATTAGTCTGAACTTTTTTAAATTGAAAACACATAGCATTTAGGTATCATGTTTAGTAGCTTAACTGGCTGAGTGTGACGCTAGCGACATCAAGGTCATGGGTTTGATTCCCAGGGAACATACAGTGCAAACCTATTAAATGTAAATTGAAAGTGCATACATGTTAGTACAAGTCTTTTATTGAATGCATTTTCCTTTTAAAGAAAGGATTATTAATAAATTTCAGATTGATGTCATACTTGTTTGGATTTCTTTTTGAGGTTGACCACAGTTATTTAACATGAATGTATGCAATGCTTTTTTCATACTCTAACATGTTCTTTTCTGACACACCTGCCACTTTGGATGTTTTACTGCACTTTTAATTGGACAGCATGTTTTGCATGTGTCAAATAACTCCAAACTGAGACAAATTTGTGATCTTAAACTGTTAAAATAATAGTTCTCTTATGCATTAGAAAAACAATTTATGTTCATAGTTCTTAAAATAACCTTTTTTTATTCTTAGTGTGAATGATATTTCAATAATCTGAGGATCCATAAATAACCTTTTGTGCAATAGAAATGTTCTATGGATGTTAAAGGTTCTTCATTTCATTAAGGAACCTTTATTTTTAAGAGTGTGGAAAACTGTTGCAACTGCACTGTAGGAGATGATTAAATCACCAATATCATCAGTCTAATGATTTTTGACTATCTTAGAAGTAAAAAAGAGGGATTTTACATGCATGTGCAATTGTAAAATCAATCAAACATGGCGGTTAAACTGTATAGTTTTATTAACAGTGAAGGCTAAACCCACTATGACACTCAATATCGAGTGGGCGAGTTTATTAGCTTCACAGGACTGTGTGCCTTTTCTTTCGCCTCTGTTCTTATATGTGGGTGTTGTGGCGTCTCCCTGGGGCGAGAACATCATTTCCTCCATAGTGCCACAGACACAATGAAGGGGCCATCTGCGCTAGTCCACTGATTTGTGCAGGGTAAAATGGAGCGTCACTGATTCGCTCATCCCTTTGCCCCAAGCCCAGTGTACACTCTTTCTCTTCATCTCTCCATCCCTCATTCCCTTGCACTGGATGTTATGGTCCCCCAGTGGCATGCTGCGGATGCAACCTGCAACAATCTGTTGGAGGTTACTTCCCTTTATTGAGAGCTGTGCGCTTACATGCTCAACACGGACACAAACAACACTGGTGTGTCAAAACAAGCTGGGAATCCTACATCGGATCTTGATACCTGGCTACATCTCATCTCAAGTGATCGATGTGTGCAATTTAATCAAGTTACCTTTTTTCAGTGCTTTATACAATAAGGAGTGTTTCAAAGCAGCTTCACAGTAAAAAGCAAGAAAATAACGATTAATGATGCAAGCGTGATCTAATATGATAAGGCAGCCCTTCAGAAGACAGTAGCTTCATTATTCTCAATTCAGATCAGTGTGGATTCAGGTGGATTCACACTGAATTGAATTTAACTGAATAATGACACTGAACTGAATTGTGAAGTTCATCAATTAGGAAATAAGTCCAAGTTAGCTAAATGCAGCTCTAAAAAATGCAATAGTGATGTTATTCAGTTCAAATCAGTTCAATATTGATTCAGTTCAGTTTAATAAATGTTGACTTTGCAAAATGCATCAATTATAAAAAATAAGAAAAAAAAATTCTAAATCATCACTACAGTAGACAATATTGTCAGCATAATTCAGTTAATAATTCATAATTCAGACTGAATTGAGCTGAATAATGACACTGAACTGAATCAACACTGTGCAAAATTCATCAATTGCGAAAGAAGTTCAACTCAGCTATAAGCAATTCAACAGAAGACAGTACTGTCCTTACTCAGCTTGAATCATTTCAGTTCAGTAACTTTGTAACGTTCATCAATTAAGAAACAAGTTAAATTCAGCTGTATGCAGCTCTACAGACGGCAATAATGCTGATATTCAGCTTGAGTCAGTTGATTCAGTTTAGTTCAATAATAGTGTCGATACTGCAGAATTAAACAAATAAATTCAATTCAACTATACAACAGCCCTACAGAAGACACAGTGTAATTATTCAGCTCAATCCAGTTTATTAACCCTCTGAAGTCGATTAACGCGTTATGAGGCATTTTCTCCTGATAACCCCAAAAAAACTCAGATCAATCGAATCTGTAAAGGGTCTACTTTGAAATATTATGAAGTTTTAAATAACAATATACAATACTATACCATTCAAAAGTTTGATGTAAATAATAAATGTAAAAAAATAAATGTAACTGGAACAAATGTAACACAATGCTCTTTTTTCAATGTATCCCCCATAAAAAATAAAAAATAAAAAATAATAAAAAAAAAATAAATAAAAAAAACATGAAATAAATATATATAATCAGCTATTTTCAACATTAATAATAATAATAATTATGATGATAATAATAACAATAAAGGTGTTAGTCAGATTTTATTGTTCCTAATAAACTGTTTAACTGCTCCCCCAAGTAGATATTAAATTATGTTGTGGGATAATTAAATATATATTTTAAATGTCTACAAACATAAAATGATATACATGTATTTTGTTCTCACATTCTTTCTTGTAACTCTTCTCTCTCAGTGACACAGCTGACTGAACGGCTCATTATGCAGCTCATTATGCAGCTCATTATGCAGGCCTTTGTGTTCTCAGGTGTACATCACAACGATATTTGATGATATTTAACTCGCATATGACTTTTACCAACGTAAAACAAAAGGTAAAAGGCATATGACTTTTACCAACAAAAAGTGTCTTAGAAAATTTAAATCAATATATTGTTTTGTGTAAGTGAGTAAACAATATGATTTTCATTTCATTTAGAATGAGAAATTCCAGGCTACAAGCTCCAGTTCTCAAAAGTCCCGGGAACCAATGTTCTGTATGTGTTTCATTGCCATATTAAAATAGTACCAAGTAATGTAAAACAGCATTGTAATAAGGACTAAATTTTTAGTGCTGCTTATCTGATCGAATGCTTTAAAGTGCTGAAGGTGGTTGCAGGGGCATTGCTTTGGGCGCTAAGTTCAGAGTTTTGTTATACTGGATTTCTCTGTGGTTGCTAAGGTGTTCTGAATAGTTGCTAGGTGGCTGTTTACTGGCCCAAGTTTAAAGAGCCCTTTTTCATATCTCTTGAAATGGCTCGGGTCCTTCCCTCAATAACCGTCTGGAATGCTTTTTTATTTATTTATTTTTTTTTTTTATCGACCACCTGGTGAATAGCATAAGTCTAATTGCTTCGGAAAAAGTAATAGCACCCAACTTGACTCCTTCATGATTGTAATTTGTGCTGGATGAGTTATATGCCATATTTTAGTACTTAGAGTTTAAACAAACCCTTGACCCATGTATGAGCAATAGTAGTAATAACGCTCTCCATGCTACTAACAACTAGTTTTAACTTTGTTTGAAAGAAATGGATCTCTAGTATCTGTCTGTTGATGAAAACGACACTGAGAAAATTAAATCATCGATCTTCTTTCCCTGCTTTGAGATAATGGTTGCCCTTGTAAATAAATGTGAGTCTCTCTAGTGGATACACATTGTGCAGTTCAGATTTATTTGAGTCTGGATAACATTGAAATCCTTTTTTTTTTTTTTTTTTTTTTTTTTTTTTTGTCCAAATTGGGAGAAACGCTGGAGGAAGGAGCAACTGCAGATAGTTTTATTACAGAATTACTTTGAAAATGTACAGAATAACTTCTACTGTAATAGAAGTTAAGAATAATAATTCTACTGTATTTTAAAGTAGTAGATAGTTAATTTCATGCATGTATTAATTAAAAATAATATTTGTTAAATTAGTTTAGCAAAAAGTATTATTATTATTTTAATAATCATTGGAATATTTTTTTTCTAATGTTCAATTGAATGTGTTGCTTGTTTATATGCAATTGTGAAATTTATACATAGTATAATATAAATATTGCTTACTGTTAATGTTAATTAATCTATTATTGCTAATGATGGATACCTTATTGTAAAGCATTACTGCATTTTCTCTTTAGAATTTTTTTTTTCTTTCAAGTAAACTAATGTCATAGCAGAGCAAAAGTTGGAAGATAATCCTGCTAAACAAGTTAGTTAGTTAAAGTCAACATATTTACATCTTCCATAATAACTTTGCTTCCTGAATAATATCACACGTTTAATGGCACACAATGTGCAAAATAATCTTCTGACTTAAGAATAAATCTAGCTTTAAATGCAATAAAAGAAAAAGGGCTGAAAAGCTGTTAAAAGTGATGATTGTTTTATTAAATGATTACATCTCTGTAATATCTTCTGCATTTATCTCATTAGCCACAGTCATTTTCATAAGCTTCAGGCAAACTGAATTCACAGAGCTGAACGACGTGAACACTCATATGATTCATCTAGAAATCCAGCGCTATATAAATTGAATATGTCAACTCTGTGTCAGACCCACTGCTGTCATTTTTCCACATCATTTGCTTTAGTGACCAGAGAAGTTATAAAAAGTTTTTAACAAGTCACGCACTTGCTTGAATACATGTAATCTAACACCATTTCAGACAGACTGATACTTTGTTTTTCATTAGAAAATATGAATGATGCTTATTTATGCAATATGATATTATGGTCTGCTTTTTAGTATTGCACAAAATCATTCAATCACTTAGCGCACTTCATAGCATGAGCAATAACAATAGCATGCGTTTTGCATCAAATTGTAATACTTTTGGTCAAGGGTTCGTTGAATACACTAACCCAAACTATAAGCAACAGAGATGCTTGACTTACTGTAGCATGTACCAATAAAATGGGATCACAGAAGCGTGGTCTATTTGAATAAACTCTAGTGAAGGGGAAAATCAAATGGAGAGCAGAAAAAGTGAGAACAACATCCTGTTGTGATGTTGATTTGCAGGGAGAGGTGCATCTGTTACATGCAGATGTTTGTTTGCGTGAGCATATCCGGTTTCAACCGATAGATCTAATGGCTTGATTTCCTGTGAAATAATTATAGCACATTTTTTTAGCAACACATTTGAAAGAAAGCCCACTGCACTACTTCTGCTCCTGCCTAGAAATGCATTCATTTTATATAGAGCAAAAGATAAATGTGATGTCCAGTGATGATCCATAGGATCCAAAACCTACAAAGGCATCATAAGTGCACTCAAAACACTAAGGTTGTTCCAAAATATTAACTACAACATTATGCTGCCTTCTAAGATAACTTTTTTTACCCAAATTCAAAGGAACCATTGATAGCATGGCAGAGAAAATTAAACAATAATGCCCTACAAGCAACTTGAGACAGAAGTGAGAGAAATTACAATAATAAATACACAAAAACGGCAAACTATATATAGTTGTAAAGTTGTGCTGATAACTTTACATACAATGTGCAAAATGATAATAACTGAAGAAAAAAAAAAGAGGAATCATGAAATGTGTTATTTATTGATTTTTATTTTGTAATGTCCTGAATAAGCTATTTCACATAACAGATGTTTACATATACTCCACAATACAAATAATAACTGAATTTATAAAAACGACTCATTTTATGATAGTTGTTCATGAGTCCCTTGTTGGTCCTGGGCAGTTAAACTGAAAAAATCTTCTAGCTCCTGCATGTTCTTTGGTTTTCCAGCAACTTCTGCATATTTGATGTTCATATATATAATTAATTTATTTATTTTCAGTGCTGTGTCTACTTCAGATAATAGACAACAAGATCACTCAGTGGGTTTTGAAACAGAGCCAAATTTTATTCATAAAAACGTCAAATGTTTCCGTTGTTTGGATCAAAATTATACATCCACCCTTTAAGGACAATGAAAACCCCAAATTATCCCATGTTATAACATTGGGTGTGGATATTAACTGGTCTGGCGCCTGAGTGTCCTGATCTTTTAACATTCTTGTATAATGGAAGCTCACTAGACCTAAATTATTCTACCTGGAATGAGGTTGCAACCCTAAACTGCGTTGTCATGTAGAAATGTCACGTTCGTCATGTTCACAGTCTGCGGACTGAAATGATTTGACACCAGCTTCACAGAAGACATGAGAGATAACACAATACTTGCAAAAGTCTAGGAAAATTAAAGTTGTATATGTCCTTTAAATAGCATATGGTAATCAGATTATGCAAATTTGTGGTTGGTTCAAACAATAGATTTGCTCCTGTGTGACAGGAACACAGCCACTGATTGCCATGCTTCATTGGTCAACCTTGTTCTGGTGGTGTTTCATTACTGATCAGATAAATAATAAATGACCACCCCTTAGAAATGTGTCCGAGACAGCCACCATTCTCTCAACCTGCTCAAGCAAGACAATGCCCACAAACAATACTTCACTGGGGATTGGATCAAATATAATTTCCTTTTTAAGAAGGTTAGAATCATGAGATCCTACTAAAATGTCAATGAGCTCCAGATATTAAAAAAAAAAAGAACCCAAGGAACTTTACTTTGCAATTTATAGTTAGTTGTGTAGAGATTATTTGTCTTTGAAAGATGCTTGTGTTGCTGTAGGCTTGGAAGCAATTGAAATTCAACATTGGAGGGTAAACCGCACATATGGGAGCGTACAAAAAATGGATTGCCTCAAAACAAAGGACACTGAATTGTGATGCCAAGATAAGATAGTAGAAGCAAGAAGCGCACACTATATTTCCTCTGTTATGGATATATGAAGCTCTCAGCCACAAACAAGTTCACTAGACTCATACAAAATAGCCTTGAGGGTTATTCTTCTTTACTTTAATTTATTTGAACATTTCACGGGACATATAACATCAAACAATGTCATCAAACATTCACCATGTGCTGCTCCGATGGATTCTTCTTCTGGGAGTCTGCATTGTTGTCAGTTTTTCAGAGGAACTGGCAACTTAGCATATGTATATATATATATATATATATATATATATATATATATATATATATATATATATATATATATGTGTGTGTGTGCATGATGTGGGGTGGATACAGTATTGATATTTGGATGTCTTCCATTCTCTCTGTCATGTGTCACTTCAGTTGGAACAAACAAGTTACTGTGTTTGTACATTGTGGAAAAGGATTTTTCGCAGTTGTAAATAAAACAAAGAGTATACTTTACAAGAAAATGTGATTTAATTCTTTGTCAAAATGTGTAAATTGCTATTTGTAATTAATAGGAAAATCTCTTAGTGAACTGAAGTGAAAAATACGTTTCTACACCAATCGTATGTATTCATTTATTTATGTAGTTGTCATCTATGAAATTCAAAGTTTGTCACCTGTTTAAGAACATAAAAGAACAAGAAAAATCACACATAAAATCTCTCTAATATCTCAATTGTTTCTCTTAGACATCATGGATGTGCGTACCATAAGATCTTTCCTATGATCAACTTGTTATTCCAAAAATAAATCAGAAACCTCAGAATGTATTTGAATTAAACAAAATGACAATAATTATTGAAAAGAATTACCAAAATAGATGTCTTTAATATTTCAGTTGTTTGACTGAGGTTTCCTGCTTTTTATTTTTGTAGTTTGAAAAAAGAACCAGTGCTATTAAAATTGTGCTTAGGATTGATGATGAAAAGACCAAGCCTTAGATTTCAATATAAACTTAAACAAATAAATATACCCGGAACAGACAAATTTTCTGAACAATTCAACCTTGAAAAAAAAAAAGAAAAAAAAAAAAAAGAAACAATTTTCTTCTTTAAAGGGGGGGTGAAATGCTATTTCATGCATACTGAGTTTTTTACACTGTTAAAGAGTTGGATTCCCATGATAAACATGGACAGAGTTTCAAAAATTAAGTTGTACGTTTTTTGTTCCCAAAATACTCCTTCTGGTTTGTCACAAGTTTCGGAAAGTTTTTTTCGAGTATGGCTCTGTGTGACGTTAGATGGAGCGGAATTTCCTTATATGGGTGCTAAGGGCACGTCTGCCGGAAGAGCGCGCGTTCCCGTAGAGCAGAGCAGAGACATTCACTGATCAGAGCGAGAGCGTCGCGAAAAGTCACAAAAGAAGTGTGTTTTTGGTTGCTAGGGCACGACAACCCTGCGCAGATTACCAAAAAAAAAAAAAAAAACAGCATTAAGGGACCAG
Organism: Carassius gibelio; assembly: GCF_023724105.1. Classification (NCBI taxonomy): domain Eukaryota; kingdom Metazoa; phylum Chordata; class Actinopteri; order Cypriniformes; family Cyprinidae; genus Carassius; species Carassius gibelio. The sequence continues at coordinate 782,143 of NC_068410.1, read as the reverse complement.
TGGATGGAGTTTATTTTTACAGAGATGCTTGTTCACAAGGCCCAGTTTGACGACGGATTTGCGTATCGTTTATTTCTTAAGGATTATGCAATCCCAAGAAAAAAGGGTCACGATCGTGTGTTAGAACCGCAGGCGGTGAGTAAAACTGCTTCAAATATCTCTGCCTCCTTGTTAGTGCGTCCGCCTCCCATCGGAGACCCGGGTTCGAGCCCCGCTCGGAGCGAGTCGTTGCTGCTGCTGCTTTCGTTCAGTTTCAGCCTCTGGATCTGATTCTGGATCATAAATAAATGTCTGAATCTGACTGTAAGCCATGGTTTGTTTTGGATGATGGTTTTGTCCTCAAGGTAATGTCACAGCTTCCAAACGCTCTCGACGCAAAAGTCTACTCGCGCTCGTGATTCTTTAGCTCCGCCCACACGTCACACCTCCAGCCGGTCGTGTTTTTCCTGGAAAAATCGGTACAGACTATCTTTCTCTTATGAATATAATAAAACTAAAGACTTTTTGGAGTTATGAAGGATGCAGTACTACTCTATATGTACTCAAGATTAACAGGATATTGAGTGAAAACGAGCATTTCACCCCCCCTTTAAATGCTAAAAGAGAAAAGGCTAAGAAAGAAACAACTATTTTATTATTATTATTATTATTATTATTATTATTATTATTATTATTATTATTATTTTATTTGTTTATATAGTATATCCACATTTATTTTACAACTTCATATCCATTCTGTAGTCAACAATTGTGTCAATTGTTCTTATTTGGCTACATAAATGTTATACTGTGTTTTCTTGAGCAATCAGGGCATGCCATTATTGGGATTCTTTCCCTACAAGTGGATTTTAGATTATACAGTCTTTTTTCTCAGTATAGAAGAAGCCTTAAGCAAACATCTCCATTTGTTCTACATTTAATCTCCTTACTGTGTAGCAAGAGAAACAACTGAGAGATCAAAAAAATCTCATTTGTGATTTGTCTTTCCTATGGGATAGCCTATATGCTTTGGCTAACCATGCAAGAGAAAGCCAGGAAAATTTGCTGTATCAGGACAGATGTTCTGATTCCCCTCCAAGGATGTGTGGAGCGGGTCATACAGGCAGGTTGGGTGTAAACCTGAGGCATGAGAAGTCACGAGTCGAGCTCTATGTGCGTATGTGTGTATATAGATAGTTAAGTAGATGTATATTAGGTCCTGCTTAAATGCATGAGAGCGCAATATGTAGGCTTCACTGGCTTCTAATGGACCACAAATTCTCTCTTCACTGTCAGCCACACACTGCTTGCTAAAAATAGGAATGGGACCATGTATTTTTTTTTTTTTTGTCTTTGTCCTGTCATCTAGCATGACATACAAAGCATTCATATTCTCCACAGTTTTTGTAATCTTTTAATCTAATTTTATTTATGCCACCACCCCCTTCCACTGCCGTTCTACCTGCATCCTCAAGAGAGTTGAAAAAAACATCTTTGTTGTCTTCACACACTGTGTTTGCTCACAGCTGTCAGCGCACGCAGTCTGTCGGTGTCATGTGGCATGCCGGACCGTTCAATGTTTGATTTAATGTCAATACAACTGGGAAGCCTTTCATTCCTTGCAGATTCTCTAGGACTCTGGGGCGTTTTATGTTTCCGTTAATTTGCATGGAACTGTGCAATGTTGTTTAAATGGCATTATAATATAATGAAGAATAGTGTGTGGTTATTTTTCTTCAGTGGAAATGTATGAGGAAGAGGTTGCTCTGGGGATTTTTTTTTTTGTTCATGTAAATATCAACTTTGTCCTCGACGTGTCTCATAAAGTTAATTTGAAGACAAAAAAAAAAAAAAAAAAAAATCAAACAGAGATACAAATAAAACCATCTTTGACATTTAGCATATAGAATATACAGATATAAAGCAGACCAGATCATTTGGTCTTGGAAGAATTTTCATAGAATGTTCATTCAAATCTCTTTTGATTGCAGATTTTAGTATCATCTGAGCAAAACTGGATACAGTGTGAGAAGATGGTCTTCATCATGATCATCTCCCTCAGATATTTCTCCTGAAATCCTGAAATCTCCCAAAATAAGAAATTGACAACAAAGTAGTCATATGAATCATATGAATTTAACAATTCAGGTTCCTCACATATTCATTAAAGCATTTTTGAGACTTTTGATGAAGAATTATTTTGTCAAATGATTAGATTTGCAAAATATGTTATTATTTATTTATACATTTGTTTTCTTTAGGAGGCATAAATGCAGTCCAATAATTAATTGCATTAATTTGTTTACTTATTTTAATTATTTTTGAATAATATGATATATATAAAAAAATAAATAAATAGAAAAATGTATAAGACCATAAGAGTCGATGATTGCTCAAAAGAATAGTGCTGCTAAATAGTGATTAGTGAAAGATGCAATGAAAATACCATGGTGCTGAGTCAGCACAAAAATGCATGCACATGAAACATTAACGGTAATTCTGTTCCAGTAAAAAACCTGTTCTGATTAAGAACCTGTTCTTGGCTCCAACCCTACAAATAAGACAAAGGCAATTATTGAATGTTGAAGAGAAAATATATGTAACATTAATGTGGAAGAACCTTCCATTCAAATTAATTCTTAGACATAATTGTTTGCATAGCGAGATGATTAAAGGACACATATCTTAAAGCACACTAATCCACATGTTTGAGGTAACATGGTCGGGAAAGCCATTGTAATTATGCACAGAAAAATCTCACAGGATGTCTGTTGCTGAGGACTGATGTAAAGTTGTAAAGTAAAATATAGGCTATGCATGCATACACATGCTTTGCTTTACTGTGAAGAAAAAGAAAGAAAAAGTTGAGTTTGTTTGGTTGTTTGATCTACAAATTATGAGCGACATAAGCACAAGTCTGTCTCTTGATTAGAATGTAATTATTCCAGTAATTTTAGATACTTAATTATTTATCTAAGTATGTAATGTGATATAATTATCACTATTATCATCATCATCAGTGACGCAACTAAATTATTCATTTAGGAATATTACAGTGTTAGTTACCATATAAAATATTCTAGTGTTCCAGTGCAATAATAAAATGCATAATAATAATAATAATAATATGCAATAAAAATAATAATATACAATAATAAAATGCAAGGAAGAGGATGCTTTTAAAAGCTTAAAAAATTATAAACCTGTAAATATCTTTATTTAGGCACATTTTTTTTCGCTTGTTTATTTCATTAGATTCAGCATTGTGAACTTGCAATACTCCTCATAATTCTGTGTTATTTTATGAGATTGCTTAATGCACTAAGTAATTACCTTTCCTTCTCTCCCCCTGTGTTGTCTTTTTAGATACAAGGAAGAAAAAAAAAAAATGCTGGCCAGGATCATTTTTGTTTGCTCCTTTTTTGCTGGTGCTAGTTTTGGAGATACTGAGCCTAAGTCATTGTACGGTGGAGCTTGCACATCTTTGTGCAACTGTGAAGAGAAAGATGGACACTTGTACATGAACTGTGAAGACAGAAACATAAGCAAAATCTCAGATGTGAAGGTCCCATCAGATATGCCTTTGCATTTAAACCTGTATAAAAATGACTTGGTGGAATTACTTACAGAAGATATGGAGGCTTTCAAGAACGCCGTCACCTTACATCTTGGTTTAAACAGCATACAGGAGCTTGAACCTGGCGTTTTTAGTGCACTGGGATCCCTAAGAAAGCTGCACATAAACAGCAATTTCCTGGTCATGCTGAAGGAGGACACATTTCACGGTTTGGTAAATTTGGAATACCTTCAGGCTGACACCAACTTCATCCGGGTCGTGGAGCCTGGGGCCTTCAGCAAGCTTGTCCGTCTTAAAGTTCTGATCCTCAATGACAACTCCATTGAGTTCCTTCCAAGCAACATTTTCCGGTTTGTGCCTCTGACACATTTGGATCTGCGTGGGAACAAGCTGCAGACACTGCCGTACGTTGGTTTCCTGGAGCATATTGGTCGTATCATGGAGCTCCTGTTGGAGGACAATGACTGGATGTGCAATTGTGAAATCTTGCATTTGAAGGTCTGGATCGAGAACATGCGGGCACAGTCGTCTATCGGTGAGGTGGTTTGCAAAAAGCCTGAGGATCTTAGGGGCATTTCTTTGGCCAGAGTCAAAAGGGATTTACTTTGTCCCTCTCATGCTGACATCAATCTCGAAGAGCCATCAAAGTCTCTAGACATGGTGGTTACCCCATCCACTAAGGTTGTTCAGATACCGAATGTCAACGATGGCACAAAAGTACCCACACCTGCAAATGGCCTAGGGACATTTTGCGTGCCAATGTGCTCTTGTCCTCCCCAAAGCATGGGTTTCTTAATGCACTGCGAGGACCGAGGCATTCAAAGGATATCTGATATAGGTATTCTTGAACAAAGCCCAACCAAGCTGTTTTTGACAGGAAATATGATACAGCGACTTTTCAAGTATGACTTTGTGACGTACGACAGTCTGGAACTGCTCAATTTGGCGAACAACCAGATAGACTACATTGACAATGAAACCTTTCTGAGTTTGAGCAATTTGAAAAAACTGTACCTGAATGGAAACAGGATAGAGAAAATCTCAGCAACAATGTTTCTTGGCCTCCACAATTTGGAATACTTGTACTTGGAGCATAATGTCATCAAAGACATTGAGGCTGGATCGTTCAACCCTTTGACAAATCTAAAGCTTCTGTTCCTAAACAACAATCTGCTCAACACTCTCCCTGCACAGATATTTCGTAATGTGCCCTTGGTGAGATTGAACCTAAGGAAAAATGTCTTTATGCACTTACCGGTGAGTAATGTGTTGGACCAGCTCAATTATTTGGAGCAAATTTATCTTGAGGACAATCCCTGGGACTGCACTTGTGATTTAGTCAGCCTCAAACAGTGGGTGGAAAAGCTAAGCAAGGACACTGTAATGGGTACCATCTTATGCCACACCCCTCAAAAACTTTCTACTGCTGAGGTTAGAAACCTGAAGCATGATGTTCTCTGTCCTGGCTTGGTCACCTATAGGTCCTTACCGGGAGACACCAAGGATGCTATTGTAGCCACGCCTGCGACAGGAGTCAGCACCAGTGGCTTCTTCCGGTCTCTGACAGAAGCAGTGCCCCTATCGGTGCTCATCCTCAGTCTTCTCATCCTCTTCCTGACCTTCATTTTCTGTGCTGCAGGGATCATTGTGTTTGTGCTACACCGTCGGCGTAGACAGGCTAAGAAGAAACAAGCCGAGGAGCAACCTCGCGAAAGCAGTCCCATCCACCTGCACTACAGCATGTATGGCCAGAAGACCACCCACCACGTAACTGAAAGGCAAGGACCCGGCATGTATGACGAACCTTCTCGTAGCCCCATTGTTCAGGTATGCAGAAACCCTAGTTACTGCTCTCAGCACAAAGAATATGAGTTGGATGAGTACGACAGTGAGAAACCTAAGCATATCTGCCATAGCATCCTCGACAAGGAGAGCGACTCCCTCCTCACAGGACCCAACGTGAAGTTCAGGGCAGTCACCGACTACCCTGCTGAGTTTGTGAGTGTGGGAGATGCAAGCTCCTTGTACAAGAACATCTTAGAAAGGGAACGGGAGCTCCAACAGCTCAGCCTCAGTGAATATCTCAGGAAAAACATATCACAGCTACAACCAGTGGTGGACATGCAAGTCCCCAACCCCCACAAGGAGCTTAAACTAGTGGAGACTCTTGTTTATACAAGGCCACGGAAGGTCATGGTGGAACAGACTAAAAACGAGTACTTTGAACTCAAAGCCAACTTACATGCCGAACCAGACTATTTAGAAGTCTTAGAGCATCAAACGACTTTCAACTGAGCTAAGTACAATATATACTTTGATTTAACAAATGATACTCCAAGTGCCTTGACAGTTCATTCTGAGTTCTGATTAGCTCAAGAGATATAATAAAATGACATCAGAGTAGAGGCAATCCTCACGATACGATCATTTGACGTGGACACAACTTATTTCATGCGGACCTCTAACGTTAGCATTGCAGATGATGGATTATGCATTCTAACAAAATTTCGCACCGAAAAAGTCACAAACAGTTGTCTTTGGACAAGATTGGCTTTGATACCAGAACATTTGATGTGTATTGTGGTTAATGCATTCTCTTTGGTAGGAAAGACTAGTCACTAGTCACTTCACATTTCTATCTGTGTATCTCTTATTATGTACGTAACAGATCTTCAAGCACTGTTTATCTGTAGCAATGGAAGAAATTGTGTTCTATTTTTTTCTTTCTTTCTGTCATACAGAACATTTATGCTTAGTTAAATGATTCCCTGGTTTGCTAAGTTCTGAATTAAACATTCCCAACACAGTTTTTGTTCATTAAATATTAAATAATGGTTGTATTTGGCATGCAAGATGCCTGAAAATTGCATTTATTAATAAATAAGGCGTCATCAAGAGCGAGTAGCTTGCCAAACAGCTATTGTTTTGACCCTGAGGTCAGACTTTATGAGTGGGCTCATTTATCGTGCCTGAAATTGGCCTCTCACCTGGAATTCTCAACATGCCTGGAGAGTTTGTTCAGAAATCATGTCACACAGACCCACTTGCTCATTACCTCCACTGCTTCTGATATGGACAAAAACTCTGCTGGGCATCCTTGGAGAAAATGAAAAGAAAATAATTGCACTACTTAAAATACCATTTAAAGGTGGTTGATGACAATCACGTTGTTGGACCGCACAGTCTATGCCATTTTTCCCATTGGAAAACCAAGTAGTGTCTCTTCTAGGTTGTATAATAGTGTTGTTTAAAGTTCCTTTTGAAAACACAAATCATATCTGACTATTTTCTTTCAGCATGACAATTATGCAGGGTGTTTTGTCTTCATTATCTGGCTGGAGAAGAAAAGAAAATATATATATCTATATATGTATAGAGAAAATATGCACACAAATTATTGTGTTAAGCCTTGAATTGTTTTTCTGTGTGGGAGATCACCATAGCTTTATTTTGTACAAGTGTGGATGGTAGTTATTTATTCTGTATATTTGTACATAATTTAACATTTATATATGTTTGTGTGCCTTTAATGTGGTACCAATTAAGCTGTAAATAAAAAAAAATAAAAAAAAAATAGTGGATTGCAATAATATGGCAAGTAACACAAATAGCACAAGTAAATAAATAAATTAAATGAGGAAAAAACATAGAGGATTTTTTTATTTATTTGTTTTTTTGTTTGTTTGTTTGTTTATTAACAAAAATAGAAGAATCCTATTATATCATTGGTTTTCAACTGGTGGTTGACAGTTGATAGAATTTCACACAGCAGGGAAAAACAATGTTAAATGAAAGTAATTAAATGTTTCTATTCAATAATACACAATTAGGAGGATAGCCAACGAGTTTAACATTTCAATTATATGTCAAATCAAATTCTACAGTATTTTGTTCTGTCACTTGATAGAAGCTAGTCAAATGAGGTAATAGTCAAAATAGAGAGACTGCTTGACATGTCCTCAAACCAAGAGCAAATATAAGATCAAGACTGCATTAAATATGGGTTACACTTTAACGAAGGTGCCCAAGAATCATCTATGATTTATACTTTGCTGTTTTGTGAACTAACAGTAATTAACGGCAGCTTCTTTGAGAATAAACATAAAAAATGTAAATTGTTTTACAATAAAATTTATGACATTTCAAAAATAGCATTGATATGATTACATCCACTCAAGCCGTAAATCGCACCCAAACATCCTCACGTCAGTTTGTGAACTTGACAGCTTGCCATAGCCAAACATAATTCTGTCAGACCCTCGTTTCTCGAAAAGAACCTTTTATGGAGCAGGCAACCAGCGTGCAACATTCAATAGCTCCTTAGAATGCTGAAGGCTTCTTTTCATCCACTCCACACTTTCATCTTCCCTTTCTCCCCGCTTAAGTGGCTTTCCAATATTTTTC